>NC_090757.1:17266645-17271645 GCF_036898095.1 Palaemon carinicauda
CGCTTAATCTCTGTACCATAAGTACAATGGATACTCATCAGTTGATATGGCGCGGTTCTGAGCGGTAATTTTCTCTCCCGAAGAAACCGTAAATGATTTTAATTTTGGTAAAATATCTCTTCATGTTTTTTATTGATATTTGATAACGTATTTTTTCACCCTTATGATTTAATGTATATAATTATGTTAATAATTTATTTTTCGCCCTTATGACAATATACGTATAATTATAATGTTATTGTTATTTGTAAAAATACTGACTCCATTGAACTAATTGGTGTTCATTTATTATTAATGACTAACATTTCAACTATGCATTTTTTTTTTTTTTATATATGGTTTTCGTTGCATTATTTCCTATTTTTTAATATAAAAAAAGATATCGTTGTTATGTTTCCAGATTGAGTGCTGCCTTCAGAAAAGAAACTCAGGATAGAGTATTTTTGACATTGTGGTTAAAGTGTATAATCTTTTTTTCTTACGTATATTAACACTCAAAATTTACTTGAAAATATTACTAGTTTGTGACAAGAATGCAAAGGAGGGTATAAGAATTTGAATAAAGAATCATAGTTTCATTGAGATGATTTTCTTTAGCATTTGTAGCTCGGCAATCATTTTTTTAAAAGCAACTTTCCTATTTTCTTAAAAGATATAGAAAATTATTTCATCAGTTAAAATATGGAACAGATACTATATATGTAAGTATATATATATATATATATATATATATATATATATATATATATATATATATATATATATATATATATATATATATATATATGTATATATATATATATATATATATATATATATGTGTGTGTGTGTGTGTGTGTGTGCATTTATGCGCATATATATATATATATATATATATATATATATATATATATATATATATAATATATATATATATTGCCTATATATGTGTGTGTATATATATACATATATATGTGTGTGTATGTGTTTATATAAATACAGTATATATATATATATATATATATATATATATATATATATATATATATATATATATATATATGTATATATATATGCACACAAAATTATCAAGTGGAATTACCGAGATAATAAACATGGAGGTTTGTCCTGGGTTTTAATATTTCAAATATACCCGGGTACACTTTTCAAGTTCACTCTGTAAAGTATTCACTGTTATGATTTTTGTCAATGCAACATTTTACATTTTAATTGACATTTAGAAGATTAAATAGTCAGGTGACTTAAACTCTTTAACCAAATTGAAAGGTGACGGCAATAAAATATTTTAGTTTTCCCATTACTGATGTTGATTGGATAAAGGATAGTCACTAATGATAATTGATTTTATAAAAAAGTTAATTGAAGAAAAATGGGGAATAAGGTAAAGCAACAAAACGTTTTTCATAGATTACGTTCATACCAGTTATTTTATCTTCGCCCTACGTTTTCCATTAGTTAATTAATTTCCCTTATCTCTCTGGCAGTGTAGATATTTCAGATGCATCGTAAATCGTATCCCTGATTTATTTTTTTTTTTTTTTCGACAGTTCCATCTTGCGTGCTATGTCTCTTTCTGACCACGTGTCCTTAATCATTACTATTTAGTAAATAAGGACTATATGAAATAAAGAAAGAATTATAATCAAATTTTAAATTTCCTCTCCTATCTAACCCTCCAGCTCACCCCTTTTCAATATTTGATTTCCTCAGTATTCCAAACTCTCGTTGTCAATGTCCCCTGATCAAACAATCTCAACACCCTATTTTAGTCAGTTTTTCCTTCATATGGTGACTGTCATCATAAATCGCCTAATCTCTAAAGTTTAACTTTTTCCCTTTTCTTAGAAGTTTCTTTCCTTCTATTAAACAGGAGAGACAGCATTTTTTCTGTCATCATCCTCCCTCAGATTTTACAATTCATTTGCCTAAATAGCTTACGTTTCAATACTATAACCGAGTTACTAAATTATTTATGGTATTTCTCTAAAGCAGTGTTCAAAGGTTTAAAGGCCGCGCATGAATGGCTATGGATTGCGACATTACTCTATTAGGCAGGACAATGCCCTAGAGAATGACTTGCGATCAGCGCCCAAGGCCTCTCTCCACCCAAGGTAGTACCAGGGAGGGCCATGCCATGGGTGTTGATGAATCAGTAGATAAAGCTATAAGCTTTAGTGCACAAAGATGGTGAGGCTGCCGACACTAAAGAGACTAACGAATACGAACTTGACTCGAACCCAGCCGGACGATCACCAGGCAGGGACTTTTTTGATAATTCCTACCAATTACAAGGTCTCCCTAAAAATCTGATATATGAAGTAAGAAATATTAGAAAATTTTAAAAAGAATTAGATGAATTAATATGATAGATCGACCATCTGAGTTTGAAGCTTGTCGTAAAATGTTATTATTGAAATGGTATTCAGGGTGTTTTTTTTTTTTTTTTTTTTTTTTTTTTTTTTTTTTTTTTTTTTTTTTTTTTTTTTTTTTTTTTTCTCTCTCCAGAAAATCACAGGCGTTCAAATGGACGTGGCAGTGTTGCGTAATTTATTGAATTTCAGACTGGTGTCATTGGTTTTTATAGGAATTTGCGAATTGATAAAAAAAAAAAAAAAAAAAAACAGTGATTTATGAAGGTGATCGAAGGTTTATGGGCAATATTGACATTATAGAACATTGAATTTAACTCATTCATTTTATTCTTAATTTCATATAAAATATATAATTTTTTTACGAACATTATTAACGAAGTAATTTCCAGTGCGATAATGTGTGCAATTTCATTTGTTAGTGTCACCTGTTATAGGTCGTAAATATACGTTTTAAATTTTAATCGTCATTAGGCAACGCTCTGACAATCATTAAGAAATATTAATGACGTTAAATGATCTGGTTGGCTTTAGACTGTTTTTATGAAGCCCTTGATAATTCTAGACTTGTCAGGTTTATTTGAAAATATATTCTATGATTGAAAACTTGAGTAATCCAGAGAGAAAGTCTATTCTCTCCAAGTAAAATATGAGAGAGAGAGAGAGAGAGAGAGAGAGAGAGAGAGAGAGAGAGAGAGAGAGAGAGAGAGAGAGAGAGAGAGAGAGAGTTACTGGGAGTTACAAGGATTTATGATGTCTCAAAGACATTCTAGTCCATCCATGGAGACTCCATTTGAGAGAGAGAGAGAGAGAGAGAGAGAGAGAGAGAGAGAGAGAGAGAGAGAGGGGAGAGAGAGAGAGAGAGAGAGAGAGAGAGGGGGGGAGAGGTGAAATATGAATATTGACAATAAAACCAACTAAATGTATAAGCTTAATATATATATATATATACACACACATATATATATATATATATATATAATATATATATATATATATATATATATATATATATATATATATATATATGTGTGTGTGTGTGTGTGTGTGTGTGTGTGTGTGTGTGTGTGTGTGTGTGTGTGTGTGTGTGTTAGAAAGCAAACCATGCATATATCTTCACAGGCAATATATCTTATCAAAAACCCTCTTACGTTACCAGAGATAGCTGGATATTGGCCCCAAGCAAAGTCATTAGTGACTTCAAACGGACGACGAAGGTGTGGCATTTATGATGTCACTTTATGACTCTCCAACACTTAGCACCACCTGCACACACAGACACGGGTGCACACACACGTGCACACTCACACGCGCACACACGTGCACGTACATACACGTGCACACATGTACTGTATATATATATATATATATATATATATATATATATATATATATATATATATATATATATATGTGTGTGTGTGTGTATGTTTATTTATATGTACTGTATATCTATATATATATGAGCTGTGCACGTGTTAAGGTACTCTCTCTCTCTCTCTCTCTCTCTCTCCTCTCTCTCTCTCTCTCTCTCTCTCTCTCTCTCTCTCTCTCTTCGTATATATATATATATATATATATATATATATATATATATATATAGAGAGAGAGAGAGAGAGAGAGAGAGAGAGAGAGAGAGAGAGAGAGGAGAGAGAGAGAGAGAGAGAGAGAGAGAGATAAATATGTATATAAACCATATAACTCAGTCGATCTATATATTATATATATATATATATATATTATATATATATATATATAATATATATATATATATATATATATATATATATATATATATATATATATATATATATATATCCTTAAATCTATCTCGATGGAAATGTAAATATCAAATGTTTAAATAAAACCTCATAATCTGAACGTTTCTAAACGATCCCAGGTCCTTTGTCATCGGAGACTAAACGTTTGAATGTTTCATAAGAACCGAAACCCCAAACACTGTACCTTGTCTAAAGCTGCCATACTCTTCCCCAACGAATTTTGTCACCTGTCCTGCCACCCCTCTTTTGTATACTAAGAAATGCCATTATCTAATGGTGGCCTATTGTAAATGCCCCTGCCTTGCAGTCGCCGGACTGGTGTTCGAGTCTCGCCTAAGTTCGATAGTCTCTTGTAGCGTCTGCAACCTCACTATCCTTGTGTCCTAGCGATTGGGGTTTTATATCTACCTGTTGAGTCATCAGTAGCCATTTTTTGGCCCTCCCTGGTCCTAGCTTGAGAGGAGAGGGGATTGGGCATTTTCAGTGTCCATTGCCTCTGCCATTCATGAGCGGCCTTTAAACTGTCACCTTCATCTTTCATTTCCAATTACAAAAAAGAAAAACAAAATTCATCATTCATTGCCTACAATACGATATGACCTTTCCCTTGTCCAGAATCTTGCAATATCGGAGCAGCTGTACTTTGATACACTTCTTATATGTTTTTTTCTTAAACCAGCACTTTTTAATTATATATATTTACCTTTTCCGTGTGTGTTCTACCCAGATCTCTCTCTCTCTCTCTCTCTCTCTCTCTCTCTCTCTCTCTCTCTCTCTCTCTCTCTCTCATAATAACAACTTTTCAATATATTAAACCTATTCAAAAAAATATTTTATTGATACGTTTATT
>NC_090757.1:17276645-17294145 GCF_036898095.1 Palaemon carinicauda
CCCGGAAGTCGACTCGCTTCCACCGCCTTCCACCCCCACCCCCCTCGCCCCTCCATCGTTGGTACTATGACGGACTCTACGGCAGTTGGCGCTACGGCCTCTCCATTCAAACTTTCATCGTTTGCCAGCGGAGAGGCGTTTGCTGTGTTTCAGCGCGCATAAGTCCAGTTTCGTATCAGGGGCGTGACTCGCTCAACCACCAATGCGGATTATGTTCTCGCGGCGATACCCGAGGACACCTTCCCAGAAATATCCGACTGGCTTTGTGAACAAGGAGACACCCCAATAGCGTATGACGACCTCAAATCATACCTTCTGCAGCAGTACTCGCCGTCGCCAGCCGCCCGTATAGCAAAGCTTTTTCAGCTCTCGCAACAACCGTTGGGGGACCAAAGGGCTTCGCTTGCCCTCAGGGAAATGACCAGTATCGCTCGCCTTCAACCTGCCGCAGACGGCTCTCCTCGTGAGGTGAACCTACTCCGTGCCCTTTGGATACGCCGTTTACCTGAACCTGTGCGCGCTGCCATACCCGATGTCGATAGTTTACCCATAAAGGACTTGATGACCAAAGCCGACGCCCTTATGGACAGCCACTACAAGACCTCCAACAACGCCTCCACCCCTGACGACGAGGATTCCTATTCAACGTCAACCGAAGCTGACATGAATGCCGTAGGACATACACGCCTACCCCGTGACGTGCCGAAGCGGCAACAAAGCCGCCCACCACCCACCAATCGCTCGCGCCCCAACGAACGACTTCTACAGCCACTTACTACCTCCCATCCACCGCAGTTTTGCTACTACCACTTCAGATTCGGGGCAACCGAGAAGAAATGTGCCAAAGATTGTCAGTGGCTAAAAAACGTGTAAGTAGGCCATCGCTTGTGGCGGTGGCCTTCCGTGTTTCTAATCTTTTCTTTTTACATGATGCAGGAACGGGCGTGCGATTTTTGGTACACACGGGTGCTTGTCGTTCTCTTTTGCCAAGGAAACTCTTCAAGGCACAACAGCGGCATTGCCCTATTAATGAGGACAATACCCTAAACACTGACCATATATACATATGATCAGCGCCCAAGCCCCCTCTCCACCCAAGCTACTTATCTATCTATTTATCTATTAGGTCTGTCTTCTTCAATTGCACAAAAAATTGGCTTATTGAGAAAGTCTTACAATGGCTGCTGATGACTCAGCAGATAAACCGATAGGCTCTCCTAAACCTCCCATTCTTAGCTCACAAAGATGGTGAGGTTGCAGCGACCAAAGGAACTAGTTTGAGTGGGCCATGAACCTTAGACTGGCGTTCACCAATCAGGGCCACCACTTTCAGGGGATGACCTCAGTTTCCTTTTCTAAAAGTCATGCATAATTAAACAGAGGTACATAAAGAAAAACAGTTGGGTCTAAAACAAAACAGATTCAGAATATTGATGAATTATGATGCAAAGAATCTTAAAGTGTATGAAGCTTTGTTCTTGTAAATTATGAATGTAGGTGTATGGTGAAATGTTAAAAAGAATGAATAGTAACATAAATAAATAAGTAAAAAAAAATATTAATTCGATCATTTCTAAAAGTTTCCTCTCCCAAAGAACAGGAATTAAAGGAAAAAAAAAGAAACGTAGAAAAATGAATTAGTTGATAGTACTTGTATAAATTCTCAAACATATGAAAATCAAGTGGAAAATATATCCAGATCCATAATAAAATTTCGCTGAAATTCGACCTTCGTCGTCGAATTATCTCTCACTTTTTATATCCACTTGACAATTCAAATTTGACCAATGTTCTTCACTACAAATTCTCTCACTTTTTTTCCGGGAAGGGAAGCGAAGGGGTTGAGATCATCAATCTTCCAGAAATCTAATAACTATTTCCTTTGGATAAGAGCTCACGGCGTTTCCATTCCGCAGCTTTTTTTTTTTTTTTTTTTTTTTTTTTTTTTTTTTTTTTTTTTTTTTTTTTTTTTTTTTTTTTTAGATAAAAACTAGTTCGGTTCCAGGTGCTTGTCCTCGTTTCTTAAAGACATATGCAACTGGAAGTTTTCATAAAGCTTCTCTTATCTGTTTATCTTCCATGTGAAGATACGGTTTGTTTTCTTATTCTTTCACGTTGCTATCTATCTATCTATTTATTCATCTATCTTTGTCTATTTACTCTTCAGATGGTTTTCTCTCGTCGTTATTGATTGTCTTCACTGCCACACATATTCCCATCTTTACCTAGATATCTATCTATCTATATGTCTTTATATTTATATATCTATCTATAGTCTATCTCTATCTACTCGGTAGACGGGAATGCTATGGCATTTCTCTCACCACTTTTGACTGTGTTCACTGATCTCTAATCTATCTATTATCTATCTACATATCTATCTATCTGTCTCTATCTACTCGACCGACTGGAATGTTACCGGTTTATGTCGTACCACTATTGATTGTCTTCACTAATCTCTAAATTATCTACTTATCTATCTATCTATCTCATCTACTCTTCATACGGGAATACTATTGCTTTCTCGCACCCCTTTTTGACTGTCTTCGCTGATCTCTAATCTATCTACTTATCTATCTACATATCTATCTATCTATCTGTCTCTATCTACTCGACAGACAGGTATACTATAGGTTTAGTCTTAGCAGTATCGATTGTCTACACCGATCTCTAATTCATTTACTTATCTATCTATCTGTCTCATATAATCTTCATACGGGAATACTATTGCTTTCTCTCACCCCTTTTTGACCGTCTTCACTGATTTCTATTCTATCTACTTATCTATCTATCTGTCTCTATCTACTCGTCAGACGGGAATACTATAGGTTTAGTCTTACCAGTATTGATCGTCTTCACTGATCTCCAACCCGGCTAGGCCTACTGTACAAACTGTACACAGCTGTTGGTTTACACGCTTAATCTCTGTACCATAAGTACAATGATACTCATCAGTAGATATGGCGCGGTTCTGAGCGGTAATTTTCTCTCCCGAAGAAACCGTAAATGATTTTAATTTTGGTAAAATATCTCTTAATATTTTTTTATTGATATTTAATAACGTATTTTTTTCACCCTTATGATTTCATGTATATAATTATGTTAAATTATTTTTCGCTCTTATGACAATATACGTATAATTATAATGTTATTGTTATTTGTAAAAATACTGACTCCAGTGAACTAATTGGTGTCCATTTATTATTATGACTAACATTTCAACTATGCATTTTTTCGTATATGGGTTCTTTTCATTATTTCCTATTGGGTAATATAAAAACATTTATCGTTGTTATGTTTCCAGATTGAGTGCTACCTTCAGAAAGGAACTCAGGATAAATAGAGTATTTTTGACATTGTCGTTAAAGTGTTTAATCTTTTTGTCTTAGTATATTAACACTCAAAATTTTACTTAAAAGTGTTTCTAGTTTGTGACAAGATGCAAAGGAGGGTATAAGAATTTGAATAAAGAAATCTTAGTTTCATTCAAGATAACTTTCTTTAGCATTTGTAGCTCGGCAATCAATTATTTCAAGTGCAACTTTCCTATTTTCTTAAACGATATAGAAAATTATTTCATCAGTTAAAATATGAAACAGATACTATATATATATATATATATATATATATTATATATATATATATATATATATATATATATATAAGTATAATATATATATATATATATATACTATATATATATATATATATATATATGTATATATATATGTATATATATATATATATATATATATATATATATATATATATATATATATATTTATGCGTATATATGTGTATATATATATATATATATATATATATATATATATATATATATATTTAGCTTATATATGTATATATATGTATATGTATATATATATTTATATATATATATATATATATATATATATATTATATATATATATATATTATATATGTTTATGTGCGTGTGTGTGTGTATGTGTGTACATATATACAGTAAATATATATATATATATATATATATATATATTATATATATATATATATATATATATATATTATATATATATATATATATATATACTGTACACACACAAAATTATCAAGTGGAATTACCGAGATAATAAACATGGAGGTTTGTCCTGGTTTTAATATTTCAAATATACCAGGGTACACTTTTCAAGTTCACTCTGTAAATTATTCACTGTTATGATTTTTGTCAATACAACATTTTACATTTTAATTGACATTTAGAAGATTAAATAGTCAGGTGACTTTTAAACTCTAACCAAATTGAAAGGTGATGGCAATAAAATATTTTAGTTTTCCCATTACTGATGTTGATTGGATAAAGGATAGTCACTAAAGATAATTTATTTTATAAAAAAAAAACTAAATTGAAGAAAAATGGTGAATAAGGTAAAAGCAACAAAACGTTTTTCATAGATTACGTCCATACCAGTTATTTCATCTTCGCCCTACGTTTTCCATTTGTTATCTAATTTCTCTTATCTCTGTGGCAGTGTAGATATTTCAGATTGCATCGTAAATCGTATCCCTGATTTACTTAACTTTTTTTTTTTTTTCTTTTTTTTTTTTTTTGCCAGTTCCATCTTGCATGCTACGTCTCTCTCTCTCTCTCTCTGACCACGTGTCCTTAATCATTACTATTTAGTAAATAAGGACTATATGAAATAAAGAAAGAACAATAATCAAATTTTAAATCTTAAATCGTATCCCATTATATACTTCTTTTTTTTTCCTGACAGTTTCATCTTGCGTGCTACGTCTCTCTCTGACCATGTGTCCTTAATCATTACAATTTAATTAATAAGGACTGTATGAAATAAAGAAAGAATTATAATCGAATTTTAAATTTCCTCTCGTATCTAACCCTCCAGCTGACCCCTTTTCAATATTTGATTTCCTCCGTATTCCAAACTCTCGTTGTCAATGTCCCCTGATCAAACAATCTCAACACCCTATTTTAGTCAGTTTTTCCTTCATATGGTAACTGTCATTATAAATTTCTTAATCTCTAAAGCTAAAGTTTTTCCTTTTCTTAGAAGTTTCTTTCCTTCTATTGACAGGAGAGACAACATTTTTTTTTCCTGTCATCATCCTCCTCAGATTTGACTATTCATATGTCTAAATAGATTACATTTCAATACTATAACTGAGTTACTAAATTATTTATGGTATTTCTCTAAAGCAGTGTTCAAAGGTTTAAAGGCCGCTCAGGAATGGCTATGGATAGCGACATTACTCTATCAGACAGGACAATGCCCTAGAGAATAACTTGCGATCAGCGCCCAAGGCCTCTCTCCACCAAGGTTGTACCAGGGAGGGCCATGCAATGGGTGTTGATGACTCAGTAGATAAGGCTATAAGCTTTAGTGCACAAAGATGGCGAGGCTGCCGACACTAAAGAGACTAGCGAATACGAACTTGACTCGAACCTCAGTCCGACAATCACCAGGCAAGGATAATTTCTACCAATTACAAGGTCTCACTAAAAATCTGTATATGAAGTAAGAAATATTAGAAATTTTTAAAAGAATTAGATGAATTAATATGACAGTTGTCATCAGAGTTTGAAGCTTGTCGTAAAATGTTATTGAAATGGTATTCAGTTTTTTTTTTTTTTTTTTTTTTTTTTTTTTTTTTTTTTTTTTTTTTTTTTTTTTTTTTCCCAGAAAATCACAGGCGTTCAAATGGACGTGTCAGTGTTGCGAAATTATTGAATTTCAGACCTGGTGCCATTGGTTTTTATGAGAATTTGCGAATTGATAAAAAAAAAACAGTGATTTATGAAGGTGATCGAAGGTTTATGGGTAATATTGACAATATAGAACATTGAATTTAACTCATTCATTTTATTCTTAATTTCATATAAAACATAATTTTTTTTAACGAAAATTATTAACGAAATAATTTCTGATGCGATAATGTGTGCAATTTCATTTTTTAGTGTCACGTTTTAAATCTTAATCCTCATTATGCAACGCTCTGACAAACATTAAGAATTATTAATGACGTTAAATCATTTGTTGGCTTTAGACTGTTTTTTATGAAGCCCTTGGTAATTCTAGACTTGTCAGGTTTATTTAAAAATATATTCTATGGTTCAAAACTTGAGTAATCCAGAGAGAACGTTTATTCTCTTCAAGTAAAATATGAGAGAGAGAGAGAGAGAGAGAGAGAGAGAGAGAGAGAGAGAGAGAGAGAGAGAGAGAGAGAGAGAGAGAGTTACAAGGATTCAGGATGTCTCAAAGACTTTGTAGTCCATATGCGATGACTCCATTTGGAGAGAGAGAGAGAGAGAGAGAGAGATGAGAGAGAGAGATGAGAGAGAGAGAGAGAGAGAGAGAGAGAGAGAGAGTTACAAGGAGTTACAAGGAGTTACAAGGATTTAGGATGTCTCAAAGACTTTCTAGTCCATCCATGGAGACTCCGACTCCATTTGAGAGAGAGAGAGAGAGAGAGAGAGAGTTACAAGGAGTTACAAGATTTAGGATGTCTCAAAGACTTTCAAGTCCATCCATGGAGACTCCATTTGAAAGAGAGAGAGAGAGAGAGAGAGAGAGAGAGAGAGAGAGAGAGAGAGAGAGAGAGAGAGAGAGAGAGAGTATGAGCTGTTTTTTTTCTCTCGTTTATTCCATAACTCTACAAGTGCATATTATTGCATACCTTCTATTAAGCACTTAGATAAAAAATATTCTTTCCTATCCTATTGTGCATAAAGTAGATATTCCCACAAAAATTGACATTGACATTTAGAAGATTAAATAGTCAGTTGACGTTTAAACTCTTTAACCAAATTGAAAGGTGACGGCAATAAAATATTTTAGTTTTCCCATTAATGATGTTGATTGGATAAAGGATAGTCACTAAAGATAATTTATTTTATAAAAAAAAAGTTAATTGAAGAAAAATGGGGAATAAGGTAAAAGCAACAAAACGTTTTTCATAGATTACGTTCATACCAGTTATTTTATCTTCGCCCTACGTTTTCCATTAGTTAATTAATTTCCCTTATCTCTCTGGCAGTGTAGATATTTCAGATTGCATCGTAAATCGTATCCCTGATTTACTTAACCCCCCCCCCTTTTTTTTTTTTTTTTTTTTTTCTTTCTTTTTTTTTTTTTTTTTTTTTTTTTTTCTTTTTTTGACAGTTCCATCGTGCGTGCTACGTCTCTCCCTGACCACGAGTCCTTAATCATTACCATTTAGTAAATAAGGATTATATTAAATAAAGAAAGAATTATAATCAAATTTTAAATTTCCTCTCGTATCTAACCCTCCACCTCCACCTTTTTCAATATTTGATTTCCTCAGTATTCCAAACTCTCGTTGTCAATGTCCCCTGATCAAACAATCTCAACACCCTATTTTAGTCAGTTTTTCCTTCATATGGTAACTGTCATTATAAATTTCTTAATCTCTAAAGCTAAAGTTTTTTCCTTTTCTTAGAAGTTTCTTTCCTTTTATTAAACAGGAGAGACAGCATTTTTTTTCCTGTCATCATCCTCCCTCAGATTTGAGAATTCATATGTCTAAATAGATTACATTTCAATACTATAACCGAGTTACTAAATTATTTATGGTATTTCTCTAAAGCAGTGTTTAAAGGTTTAAAGGCTGCTCATGAAAGGCTATGGATAGCGACATTACTCTATCAGGCAGGACAATGCCCTAGAGAATAACCTGCGATCAGCGTCCAAGGCCTCTCTCCACCCAAGGTAGTACCAGGGAGGGCCATGCAATGAGTGCTGATGACTCAGTAGATAAGGTTTTGAGCTTTAGCGCACAAAGATGGTGAGGCTGCTGACTCTAAAGAGACTAACGAATACGGACTTAACTCGAACCCCAGTCCGACAATCACTAGGCAGGGACGTTTTTGATAATTCCTACTAATTACAAGATATCACTAAAAATTCGATATATGAAGTAAGAAATATTAGAAAATTTTTAAAAGAATTAGATGAATTAATATGATAGAACGACCATCTGAGTTTGAAGCTTGTCGTAAAATGTTATTATTGAAATGGTATTCACGTTTTTTTTTTTTTTTTTTTTTTCTGTACGCGCTCGCGCATGCGTGTGTGTGTGTGTCAGAAAATCATAGGCGTTCAAATGGACGTGTCAGTGTTGCGAAATTTATTGAATTTCAGACCTGGTGCCATTGGTTTTTATGGGAATTTGCGAATTGATAATAAAAAAAAAAAAAAAACAGTGATTTATGAAGGTGATCGAAGGTTTATGGGTAATATTGACAATGTAGAACGTTGAATTTAACTCATTCATTTTTATTCTTAATTTCATATAAAACATATAATTTTTTACTTTTACGAACATTATTAACGAAATAATTTCCAATGCGATAATGTGTGCAATTTCATTTGTTATTGTCACCTGTTATAGGTCGTAAATATACGTTTTAAATCTTAATCCTCATTATGCAACGCTCTGACAATCATTTAGAAATATTAATGACGTTAAATGATCTGGTTGGCTTTAGACTGTTTTTATGAAGCCCTTGATAATTCTAGACTTGTCAGGTTTATTTGAAAACATATTTTATTGTTCAAAACTTGAGTAATCCAGAGAGAACGTTTATTTCCTTCAAGTAAAATATGAGAGAGAGAGAGAGAGAGAGAGAGAGAGGAGAGAGAGAGAGAGAGAGAGAGAGAGAGAGAGAGAGAGAGAGAGAGAGAGAGAGAGTGTGTGTGTGTTACAAGGATTTAGGATGTCTCAAAGACTTTCTAGTCCATCCATGGAGACTACATTTGAGAGAGAGAGAGAGAGAGAGAGAGAGAGAGAGAGAGAGAGAGAGAGAGAGAGAGAGAGAGAGTGGTAGTGTATGAGCTGTTTATTTTTCTTTCGTTTATTCCATAACTCTACAAGTGCATATCATTGCATATCGTCTATTAGGTACTTAGATAAAGAAATATTCATTCCTATCTTATTGTGCATAAAGTAGATATTCCCCACAAAAATAATTAGATTATAATAGCTCAGTGGGGTGTAAGGGGGGTGGGGGGTGGGGGTTGGGGGGGGGGGGTAGAAAGTAAAATAATAAATGTCCTTTTATTCAACATGAAAACATTAACTGCAAGTCTGGAGATAAAACTAGTTCAGTTCAGGTGTTTGTCCTCGTTTCTTACCAACATATGAGAAACTGGAAGTTTTCTTAATGCTTCTCTTATCTGTTTATCATCCACGTGAAGATACGCTTTGTTTTCTTATTCTTTCACGTTGCTATCTATCTATCTATCTATCTATTTGTTTATATATCTTCTTGTCTTTCTATCTACTTTTCAGAAGGGAATGCTATTGGTTTTCTCTCGCCCTTATTGATTTTATTCACTGCCACTCGCATTGCCATCTTTATGTATATCTATTTATCTATATGTCTATATATCTTTATATATATATCTATCTGTCTTTCTCTATCTACTCGTTAGACGGGAGTACTACGACTTTTCTCACACCCATATTGATTGTCTTCACTGATCTCTAATCCATCTACTTATCTATCTATCGGTGTCTATCTACTCTTCATACGGGAATGCTATGACTTTTCTCTCACCCCTTTTTGACTGTCTTCACTGATCTCCAACTTTCTACTTATCTATCTATCTGTCTCTACCTACCATCAGACGGAAATGCTATGAATATTTTTTCACCACTTTTGACTGTGTTCACTGATCTTTAATCTATCTATTTATCTATCTACCAGCCTCTACTTGTTAAACAAGATTACTCTGGCATTTTTCTCACCCGAATTGATTGTCTTCACTGATCTCTAATCTATCTACTTATCTATCTACATATCTATCTATCTGTCTGTATCTACTCGACAGACGGGAATACTATAGGTTTAGTCTTACCAGTATTGATCGTCTTCACTGATCTCCAACCCCGGCTAGGCCTACTGTACAAACTGTACACAGCTGTTGGTTTACACGCTTAATCTCTGTACCATAAGTACAATGGATACTCATCAGTTGATATGGCACAGTTCTGAGCGGTAATTTTCTCTCCCGAAGAAACCGTAAATGATTTTAATTTTGGTAAATTATTTCTAGTATTTTTTTTGTTGATATTCAATAACGTATTTTTTCACCCTTATGATTTAATGTATATAATTATGTTAATAAGTTATTTTTCGCCCTTATGACAATATACGTATAATTATAATGTTATTGTTATTTGTAAAAATATTGACTCCAGTGAACTAATTGGTGTCCATTTATTATTAATGACTAACATTTCAACCATGCATTTTTTTTTGTATATGGTTTTCATTTCATTATTTCCTATTAGGTAATATAAAAACAGATATCGTTGTTATGTTTTTAGATTGTGTTACCTTCAGAAAAGTAACTCAGGATAAATTGAGTATTTTTGACATTGTCGTTAAAGTGTATAATCTCTTTTTCTTTAGTATATTAACACTCAAAATTTTGCTTAAAAGTGTTTCTAGTTTGTGACAAGAATGCAAAGGAGGGTATAAGAGTTTGAATAAAGAAATCTTAGTTTCCTTCAAGATAACTTTCTTTAGCATTTGTAGCTCGGCAATCTTTTTTTTCTAAAGCAACTTTCCTATTTTCTTAAAAGATATAGAAAATTATTTCATCAGTTAAAATATGGAACAGATACTATATATGTAAGTATATATATATATATATATATATATATATATATATATATATATATATATATATATATATATATATATATATATATATATATAAAATAAAAAGGAGGACGAAGAGTCTGGACAACATCTCTCAATTTATTGGTGCCGACGTTTCAGGACTTATCCCATTGTCAAGGCTAAAATAGACATATAAAACATTATAAGCAAAACTCAGTAAAAATATAATATAATATAATATAATATAAAATATAAATTGAAATTATAACCACATTTACAAGTAAAATATGGAGATAAAAAAAATAACTAAGACAAAAGTATCTTAAAATTAAATATATAAGAATCAAAATTGTCTAAGGAGACCAACCTGTCTGGAACAGACTAAAGAACTGAGTGACTCTGAAGGACAGTACTCAGAAAGAAAATTCATATAAAAATGCATATAAAAACTTTGAAATCATTGTTCAAACGCCAAATAACTCCTCTCTACTAGTATTAGAGTCTTTACTGATTAAAGAAAAGGCTCCTAAACTAAACAGCCAATTATCCTCTGCCCCCCTCCACATCGCTTAAGCTGGCAAATTTAGAATTTTCTTTCTGAGTACTGTCCTTCAGATAGTCACTCAGTTCTCTAGTCTGTTCCAGACAGGTTGGTCTCCTTAGACAATTTTGATTCCTGTATATTTAATTTCAAGATACTTTTCTCTTAGTTATTTTTTTATCTCCATATTTTACTTGTAACTGTGGTTATAATTTCAATTTTGATTCTGACTGTCTTTTTTTGTATTTTATATATTTTTACTGAGTTTTGCTTATAATGTTTCATATGTCCATTTTAGCCTTGACAATGGGATCAGTCCTGAAACGTCGGCACCAATAAATTGAGAGATGTTGTCCAGACTCTTCGTCCTCCTTTTTATTTTATCTTTGAAGATCGCCAGGAGCAACGACCTACCTCAATATATATATATATATATATATATATATATATATATATATATATATATATATATATATATATATATATATATATATATATATATATATATATATATATATATATATATATATATATATATATTTAGCCTATATATGTGTGTTTATGTGTATTTATATACAATATAAATATATATATATATATATATATATATATATATATATATATATATATATATATATATATATATATATATATATACACACACAAAATTATCGAGTGGAATTACCGAGATAATAAACATGGAGGTTTGTCCTGGTTTTAATATTTCAAATATACCAGGGTACACTTTTCAAGTTCACTCTGTAAATTATTCACTGTTATGATTTTTGTCAATACAACATTTTACATTTTAATTGACATTTAGAAGATTAAATAGTCAGGTGACTTTTAAACTCTAACCAAATTGAAAGGTGATGGCAATAAAATATTTTAGTTTTCCCATTACTGATGTTGATTGGATAAAGGATAGTCACTAAAGATAATTTATTTTATAAAAAAAAAAGTTAATTGAAGATAAATTGGGAATAAGGTAAAAGCAACAAAACGTTTTTCATAGATTACGTTCATACCAGTTATTTTATCTTCGCCCTACGTTTTCCATTAGTTAATTAATTTCCCTTATCTCTCTGGCAGTGTAGATATTTCAGATTGCATCGTAAATCGTATCCCTGATTTACTTAAACCCCCCCCCTTTTTTTTTTTTTTTTTTTTTTTTTTTTTTTTTTTTTTTTTTTTACAGTTCCATCGTGCGTGCTACGTCTCTCCCTGACCACGTGTCCTTAATCATTACTATTTAGTAAATAAGGACTATATGAAATAAAGAAAGAATTATAATCAAATTTTCAATTTCCTCTCATATGTATCCCTCCAGCTCACCCCTTTTCAATATTTGATTTCTTCCGTATTCCAAACTCTCGTTGTCAAAGTCCCCTGATCAAACAATCTCAACACCCCATTTTAGTCAGTTTTTCCTTCATAGTGTAACTGTTATTATAAATTGCTTAATCTCTAAAGTTAAAGTTTTTTCTTCTCTTAAAAGTTTCTTTCCTTCTCGTAGACAGGAGAGACAGCATTTTTTTCCTGTCATCATCCTCCCTCAGATTTGACAATTCATATGTCTACATAGATTACATTTCAATACTAAAACCGAGTTACTAAATTATTTATGGTATTTCTCTAAAGCAGTGTTCAAAGGTTTAAAGGCCACTCATGAAGAGCTATGGATAGTGACATTACCATATCAGGCAGGACAATGCCCTAGACTCCTGCGATCAGCGCCCAAGGCCTCTCTCCACCCAAGGTAGTACCAGGGAGGGCCATGCAATGGGTGTTGATGACTCAGTAGATAAGGCTATAAGCTTTAGTGCACAAAGATGGCGAGGCTGCCGGCACTAAAGAGACTAACGAATACGGACTTAACTCGAACCCCAGTCCGATGATCACCAGCCAGGGATGTTTTTGATAATTCCTACTAAATACAAGATATCACTAAAAATCCGAAATATGAAGTAAGAAATATTATAAAATTTAAAAAGAATTAGATGAATTAATATGATAAATTGTTCATCAGAGCTTGAAGCTTGTCGTAAAATTACATTATTGAATTTTTTTTTTTTTTTTTTTTTTTTTTTTTTTTTTTGTCAGAAAATCACAGGCGTTCAAATAGATGTGTCAGTGTCGAGTAATTTACTGAATTTCAGACCTGGTGCCATTGGTTTTTATGGGAATTTGCGAATTGATAAAAAAAAAAAAAAATAAAAAAAAAAAAAACTGATTTATGAAGGTGATGGAAGGTTTATAGGTAATATTGACAATATAGAACATTGAATTTAACTCATTCATTTTATTCTTAATTTCATATAAAACATATAAATTTTTTTTTACGAAAATTATTAACGAAATAATTTCCAATGCGATAATGTGTGCAATTTCATTTGTTAGTGTGACCTGTTATAGGTCGTAAATATACGTTTTAAATCTTAATCCTCATTATACAACGCTCTGACAATCATTTAGAAATATTAGTGACGGTAAATCATTTGGTTGGCTTTAGACTGTTTTTATGAAGCCCTTGATAATTCTAGACTTGTCAGGTTTATTTGAAAATATATTCCATTGTTCAAAACTTGGGTAATCCAGAGAGAACGTCTATTCTCTTCAAGTAAAATATGAGAGAGAGAGAGAGAGAGAGAGAGAGAGAGAGAGAGAGAGAGAGAGAGAGAGAGAGAGAGAGAGAGAGTGAGTTACTGGGAGTTACAAGGATTTAGGATGTCTCAAAAACTTTCTATTCCATCCATGAAGACTCCATATGAGAGAGAGAGAGAGAGAGAGAGAGAGAGAGAGAGAGAGAGAGAGAGAGAGAGAGAGAGAGAGAGAGAGAGAGAGAGTACTAGTGTATGAGCTGTTTTTGTTTCTTTCGTTTATTCCATAACTCTACAAGTGCATATCATTGCATATCTTCTGTTAGGGACTTAGATAAAAAATATTCATTCTTATCTTATTGTGCATAAAGTAGATATTCCCCACCAAAATAATTTGATTATAATAGCTCAGTGGGGGGTGAGGGGTGAGGGGTGAGGGGTGAGGGGTGGGGGGGAGAAAGTAAAATAATAAATGTCCTTCTGTTCAACATGAAAACATTAGCTGCAAGTCTGGAGCTAAAAACTAGTTTGGTTCCAGGTGTTTGTCCTCGTTTCTTAACGACATATGAGAAACTGGAAGTTTTCTTAAAGCTTCTCTTATCTGTTTATCATCCACGTGAAGATACGCTTTGTTTTATTATTCTTTCACGTTGCTATCTATCTATCTATTTATTTATATATCTTCTTGTCTTTCTATCTACTTTTCAGACGGGAATGCTATTGGTTTTCTCTCGCCCTTATTGATTTTATTCACTGCCACTCGCATTGCCATCTTTATGTATATCTATTTATCTATCTGTCTATATATCTTTATATCTATCTATCTGTCTCGCTCTATCTACTCGTTAGACCGGAATACTACGACTTTTCTCTCACCCATGTTGACTGTCTTCACTGATCTCTAATCCATCTACTTATCTATCTATTTGTCTCTATCTACTCTTCATACGGGAATGCTATGGCTTTTCGATCACCCCTTTTTGACTGTCTTCACTGATCTCCAACTTATCTACTTATCTATCTATCTGTCTCTATCTACCCATCAGACGGAAATGCTATGAATATTTTGTCACCACTTTTGACTGTGTTCACTGATCTCTAATCTATCTATTTATCTATCTACCAGCCTCTACTTGTTAGACAGAAATACTCTGGCGTTTCTCTCACTCGAATTGATTGTCTTCACTGATCTCTAATCTATCTATTTATCTATCTATCTGGGTTTATCTACTCGACCGACTGGAATGTTACAGGTTTAGTCCTACCACTATTGATTGTCTTCACTAATCTCTAAATTATCTACTTATCTCTCTATCTGTCTCATCTACTCTTCATACGGGAATACTATTGCTTTCTCTCACCCCTTTTTGACTGTCTTCGCTGATCTCTAATCTATCTACATATCTATCTATCTGTCTCTATCTGCTCGACAGACGGAAATACTATAGGTTTAGTCTTACCAGTATTGATCGTCTTCACTGATCTCCAACCCCGGCTAGGCCTACTGTACAAACTGTACACAGCTGTTGGTTTACACGCTTAATCTCTGTACCATAAGTACAATGGATACTCATCAGTAGATATGGCGCGGTTCTGAGCAGTAATTTTCTCTCCTAAAGAAACCGTAAATGATTTTAATTTTGGTAAATTATATCTAATATTTTTTTTATTGATATTTAATAACGTATTTTTTCACCCTTAAGATTTAACGTATATAATTATGTTAATATGTTATTTTTCGCCCTTATGACAATATACGTATAATTATGTTATTGTTATTTGTAAAAATACTGACTCCAGTGAACTAATTGGTGTCCATTTATTATTAATGACTAACATTTCAACTATGCATTTTTTATATATGGTTTTCGTTTCATTATTTCCTATTGGGTAATATAAAAACATTTATCGTTGTTATGTTTCCAGATTGGGTGTTACCTTCAGAAAAGGAACTCAGGATAGAGTATTTTTGACATTGTCGTTAAAGTGTATAATCTTTTTTTCTTCAGTATACTAACACTCAAAATTTTGCTTAAAAGTGTTTCTAGTTTGTGACAAGAATCCAAAGGAGGGAATAAGAATTTGAATAAAGAAATCTTAGTTTCATTCAAGATAACTTTCTTTAGCATTTGTAGCTCGGCAATCTTTTTTTTTTAAAGCAACTTTCCTATTTTCTTAAAAGATATAGAAAATTATTTCATCAGTTAAAATATGGAACAGATACTATATAAGTATATATATATATATATATATATATATATATATATATATATATATATATATATATATATATATATATATATAAGTATATATATATATATATATATATATATATATATATATATACAGTATATAAATGTATATATATATATTTATGCGTAGGCTAAATATGTGTATATATATATATATATATATATATATATATATATATATATATATATATATATATATATATATATATATATATTTAGCCTATATATTTATATATATATATATGTGTGTGTGTATGTGTGTATATATATATATATATATATATATATATATATATATATATATATATATATGTATGTATATATATATATATATATATATATATATATATATATATATATACAGTAAATATACATGTGTGTATATATATATATATAATTAATATATATATAATATATATATATATATATATATATATATGTGTGTGTGTGTGTGTGTGTGTGTATACACACACAAAATTATCGAGTGGAATTACCGAGATAATAAACATGGAGGTTTGTCCTGGTTTTAATATTTCAAATATACCAGGGTACACTTTTCAAGTTCACTCTGTAAATTATTCACTGTTATGATTTTTGTCAATACAACATTTTACATTTTAATTGACATTTAGAAGATTAAATAGTCAGGTGACTTAAACTCTTTAACCAAATTGAAAGGTGACGGCAATAAAATATTTTAGTTTTCCCATTACTGATGTTGATTGGATAAAGGATAGTCACTAAAGATAATTTATTTTATAAAAAAAAAGTTAATTGAAGAAAAATTGGGAATAAGGTAAAAGCAACAAAACGTTTTTCATAGATTACGTTCATACCAGTTATTTTATCTTCGCCCTACGTTTTCCATTAGTTAATTAATTCCCCTTATCTCTCTGGCAGTGTAGATATTTCAGATTGCATCGTAAATCGTGTCCCTGATTTACTTAACCTTTTTTTTTTTTTTTTTTTTTTTTTTTTTTTTTTTTTTTTTTTTTGACAGTTCCATCTTGCATGCTACGTGTCTCTCTGACCACGTGTCCTTAATCATTACTATTCAGTAAATAAGGACTATATGAAATAAAGAAAGAATTATAATCAAATTTTAAATTTCCTCTCCTATCTAACCCTCCAGCTCACCCCTTTTCAATATTTGATTTCCTCCGTATTCCAAACTCTCGTTGTCAATGTCCCCTGATCAAACAATCTCAACACCTTATTTTAGTCAGTTTTTCCTTCATATGGTGACTGTCATCATAAATCGCCTAATCTCTAAAGTTTAACTTTTTCCCTTTTCTTAGAAGTTTCTTTCCTTCTATTAAACAGGAGAGACAGCATTTTTTCTGTCATCATCCTCCCTCAGATTTTACAATTAATTTGCCTAAATAGCTTACGTTTCAATACTATAACCGAGTTACTAAATTATTTATGGTATTTCTCTAAAGCAGTGTTCAAAGGTTTA
>NC_090757.1:17299145-17314145 GCF_036898095.1 Palaemon carinicauda
ATAAGAAGCATATTTGAATGCACCATTGAAAAATGCTGAATAAGAAGTAAATACTTGTTGAACTTATATTTATTTTTCTGATTTTATTTATTGCTCTCTTACTTCATATGATAATAAAAATTCATTCAGCAGTACTTAGATTGCGGCAAATAAGGATAGAGGTATGAAGCTGGTTTGATTTTTTGTCCATGCGATATGAAAGGAAATAAGTGAACATTTATTAGCTAAGCCCGAAAGTAAGGAAAAGGGAAAAGTCAGTAAGATACGATAAAATGAATTCTTGAAGCCTCATTCTTAGCATCTACTTAGCATCGTTATTGAATTTATAAATAACAGATTGCAAATAGTTGTTGATGGGCACCACAGTCATTATAGGAATGTGATATCTGGTGTTCCTTAGGGTAGTGTTCTTGAGCCATTATTTTTTCATACTCTATACACACGATATATGTGGTTTGGTAAAAAAAAACAAGTTCGTTGCTTAAACCGATGGTGCTACTCTCTTTGCATAGGAATGTGATATTTGGTGTTCCTTAGGGTAGTGTTCTTGAGCCATTATTTTTCATGCTCTATACACACGATATATGTGGTTTGGTAAAAAAAAAAAAAAAAAAAAAAGTTCGTTGCTTATACCGATGGTGCTACTCTCTTTGCATAGGAATGTGATATTTGGTGTTCCTTAGGGTAGTGTTCTTGAGCCATTATTTTTTATGCTCTATACACACGATATATGTGGTTTGGTAAAAAAAAAAAAAACAAGTTCGTTGCTTAAACCGATGGTGCTACTCTCTTTGCATAGGAATGTGATATTTGGTGTTCCTTAGGGTAGTGTTCTTGAGCCATTATTTTTCATGCTCTATACACACGATATATGTGGTTTGGTAAAAAAAAAAAAAAAAAGTTCGTTGCTTATACCGATGGTGCTACTCTCTTTGCATAGGAATGTGATATTTGGTGTTCCTTAGGGTAGTGTTCTTGAGCCATTATTTTTCATGCTCTATACACACGATATATGTGGTTTGGTAAAAAAAAAAAAAAAAAACAAGTTCGTTGCTTAAACCGATGGTGCTACTCTCTTTGCATAGGAATGTGATATTTGGTGTTCCTTAGGGTAGTGTTCTTGAGCCATTATTTTTCATGCTCTATACACACGATATATGTGGTTTGGTAAAAAAAAAAAAAAAAAACAAGTTCGTTGCTTAAACCGATGGTGCTACTCTCTTTGCATAGGAATGTGATATTTGGTGTTCCTTAGGGTAGTGTTCTTGAGCCATTATTTTTCATGCTCTATACACACGATATATGTGGTTTGGTAAAAAAAAAAAAAAAAAAAACAAGTTCGTTGCTTAAACCGATGGTGCTACTCTCTTTGCATAGGAATGTGATATTTGGTGTTCCTTAGGGTAGTGTTCTTGAGCCATTATTTTTCATGCTCTATACACACGATATATGTGGTTTGGTAAAAAAAAAAAAAAAACAAGTTCGTTGCTTATACCGATGGTGCTACTCTCTTTGCATAGGAATGTGATATTTGGTGTTCCTTAGGGTAGTGTTCTTGAGCCATTATTTTTCATGCTCTATACACACGATATATGTGGTTTGGTAAAAAAAAAAAAAAAAACAAGTTCGTTGCTTAAACCGATGGTGCTACTCTCTTTGCATAGGAATGTGATATTTGGTGTTCCTTAGGGTAGTGTTCTTGAGCCATTATTTTTCATGCTCTATACACACGATATATGTGGTTTGGTAAAAAAAAAAAAAAAAGTTCGTTGCTTATACCGATGGTGCTACTCTCTTTGCATAGGAATGTGATATTTGGTGTTCCTTAGGGTAGTGTTCTTGAGCCATTATTTTTCATGCTCTATACACACGATATATGTGGTTTGGTAAAAAAAAAAAAAAAAACAAGTTCGTTGCTTATACCGATGGTGCTACTCTCTTTGCATAGGAATGTGATATTTGGTGTTCCTTAGGGTAGTGTTCTTGAGCCATTATTTTTCATGCTCTATACACACGATATATGTGGTTTGGTAAAAAAAAAAAAAAAAAAAACAAGTTCGTTGCTTAAACCGATGGTGCTACTCTCTTTGCATAGGAATGTGATATTTGGTGTTCCTTAGGGTAGTGTTCTTGAGCCATTATTTTTCATGCTCTATACACACGATATATGTGGTTTGGTAAAAAAAAAAAAAAAAAAACAAGTTCGTTGCTTAAACCGATGGTGCTACTCTCTTTGCATAGGAATGTGATATTTGGTGTTCCTTAGGGTAGTGTTCTTGAGCCATTATTTTTCATGCTCTATACACACGATATATGTGGTTTGGTAAAAAAAAAAAAAACAAGTTCGTTGCTTAAACCGATGGTGCTACTCTCTTTGCATAGGAATGTGATATCTGGTGTTCCTTAGGGTAGTGTTCTTGAGCCATTATTTTTTATGCTCTATACACACGATATATGTGGTTTGGTAAAAAAAAAAAAAAAAAAACGAGTTCGTTGCTTATACCGATGGTGCTACTCTCTTTGCATAGGAATGTGATATCTGGTGTTCCTTAGGGTAGTATTCTTGAGCCATTATTTTTCATATTCTATACACACGATATATGTGGTTTGGTAAAAAAAAAAAAAAAAAAAAAAAAAAAAAAAAAACAAGTTCGTTGCTTATACCAATGGTGCTACTCTCTTTGCACCAATTCCTTCTCCTGAATGTAGACTCTGGAGTTGCTGGATCCCTTAATAGAGATCTAGCTAAAATTAGTGTACGGTACAAATTAGGGGGCATGGAGTATCATTGATTGTAAGTGTTCTTCAGCATCTAGATCTCTGCATTGATAATGTGGAATATATATATATATATATATATATATATATATATATATATATATATATATATATATATATATATATATATATATATATATATATATATATATTCAAATAAGCCATATATATTTTTGATATATTAATGTCTGGATTCTCCTAACGACCTCGGGATCAGAGCCTTAGGCGAAATCACACAAAGACAAGAGCTTGGCTCCGGCCGGGAATCGAACCCTGGTCGGCAAGCTTATATAGACAGTGGGTTAGTCACTGTCTATATAAGCTTGCCGACCAGGGTTCGATTCCCGGCCGGAGCCAAGCTCTTGTCTTTGTGTGATTTCGCCTGGGGCTCTGATCCCGAGGTCGTTAAGAGAATCCAGACATTAATATATCAAAAATATATATGGCTTATTTGAATATGAAAAACACGTAAAAATGTGCAAAATTTATCATATATATATATATATATATATATATATATATATATATATATATATATATATATATATATATATATTTACAATATATGTATATTTATACGTATATATATTTATATATATATATATATATATATATATATATATATATATATATATATATACATACAATATATGTATATTTATACGTATATATATATGTATTGTGTGTGTATATATATATATATATATATATATATATATATATATATATATATATATACATATATATATACTGTACATATATGTATATATGTGTATAGATATACACTATATATATATATATATATATATATATATATATATATATATATATATATATATATATATATATATATATAGTTACAGTGCTTTAAAATTTTGGCACATATTACGCTAAACATTTATACAATATTCAATTATTTTCCATTTAAAAGTAAATATTTCCTGCGTTTGTGCAATGTTCTAAGATATGAAAATCCTCAAATAATTTAATTCTCTTTAAAGTTAAATCAAAACAAGAGAAACAACATTTTCCAGACTATCACGCTTACGCCATTATAAAAGAAAAACTCTTAGTTCACCAACACAAATATATCTCGATTCTGGGCAAGATGAATGTTAGGAAATTTCCTTTGAGAAGTAAAATTTCCTTTCTTTTCATCTTCCAAGACGTACGTTTCCTTCTGCGGCCAGCTCGTGTTTTCGCTCTTTCTCTCAAAAGCAAACTTATTTAAACACAAAGGAAGACTCATGAGGCATTCTCTTGCGTCCGTTTGTGAAGGCTTGCTTGCTCTTAATTTCGTTTTGAGTTATGTATGATTATGCAAATATATATATATATATATATATATATATATATATATATATATATATATATATATATATATATATATATGTGTGTGTGTGTGTGTGTGTGTGTCTGTAGATAGATATATATATGTATAGATAGATAGTTATTTATATATATATATATATATATATATATATATATATATATATATATATACATATATATATATATATATATATATATATATATATATATATATATATATATATATATATATATACACACACCCCATGTGTCTGAAGCTGTAAGATGCCCATTTCAAAAGGAACAACGAAAAAGCCTTATTCAGGAACCATGTAATCCTCAATTTGATAATTTAATCAAATTACTTTTGAGGGCAATATTCACTTTATGCATAATAAAATTAACATGAATTATTTATATTTGTATTAGAAATTCTCCAGACGAGTGAAAGACTTTATCTCGAATTCTGAAATTACCTTTCTGGTGAATAATACTTTATGCATAATGAAAATTACCATAAATGATTATTCTATATGATTTTTTTTTTTCATTTTTCACTCGTCAAAGAAAATTAAACGCATTACAGAGCTGTTATTTATCAGTGATATAAATGTTTTTAGCTATTTCACAATGTGTCTCTACACATGAAATAAAAATATCCAAATTAATATAGTGAAATGTCCTTCTGAAGCTCAATTAATCAGTTAAATAAACAATCATGAATGAGCCAAAAATAGTAAAGCTCGTAAGTACGAGGCATTCTTTTAATAAACGCAAAGTATTATAACTTTTTTTTTTTCTTTTACAATTTATGGATATGCGTGTATTGTAATGACCATAATGGTCTTTGAATTTTTTTTTTATATGTTGTAATTTTTTATATCAATTTCACTAAAACTCATTTAGTGCAAAAGTTGATTACATAAAACATACTTTTTGCAGAATTTACATTCACGTGTTATTATTATTATTATTATTATTGTTATTATTATTAAATGCTAAGCTACAACCCTGGTTGGAAAAGTAGGATGCTATAAGCCCAAGGGCCCCAACCAGGTAAAATAGCCCAGTGAGGAAAGGAAACAAGGAAAAGTAATATATTTTAAAAACCGTAACAACATTAGAATAAATATTTTCTATTTAAACTATAAAATCTTTAAAAACAAATCATAGAAGACTTGAATCCAACCTCGTAAGGAAAATTTGTCAATCATTTCCAACAGGACTTTGAAGGTTTCAGTGAAAAGTCAAAACTTCTAAACTTAAAGCAATACATTCTTTTAGGACAATGGTTCTTAACCTTTTTACTACCACGCCTCCTCTTGGAACTGCTCTTTCCCTCCACGCCCCCCCCCCCCCCTTGCATGTCACTCCCAGATTTAAAAAGAAAATGAAAAATTGGATTTTCAGTCCATTTACTAAGCATGAATTACATTAGTGAGATATTTTACACTGCTTTAAGCTACCAGATCTTGAATACATGGTTAGTGAGATATTTGACACTGCTTCTTAGCTACCAGATCTTAAATACGTGGTCGAATGCTTAAGAGTGCACAACGTAAGTCCCCTTCAATGTTCAGGCATTTCTGTACTTGGTTGTGATAGCAACGAGCGTGGAAAATGCAGTTTCACATTGGATATGTGGATCCAAACATTGTTAGAACCCGAAGAACCTGATGTGAGATCAGAGGGTAAACAGAATGGCATTTGACCCAGTACGTCTCTAATCCATATCTTTGAAATCTTCTTTACCTGTGGAGTTGAACTTCAACTCTAGGAATTCTTCTTGAACTTCATCAGCTGCTTCACATTGAAATGGGTTCCTGATGAATTTCCAGGCTTCACACTTGTCATCTATATCTGGGAAGTATCTGATGAATTCTCCTTTCAAGTCACTTAGATGAGTGATTATTTTTTGTTTTAACTCAGAGTCGAAGTTCCTAAAACTGGCTGCATATCCATGCTGAACCCGAGATTTCTAGAGGTCGAGTTTGGCCATGAAGGCTCGAATGGTGTCATGGTGCATGATAATGTTGATGCTTTTCCCTTGCAGTTTAAGGTTCACATTATTTAATGCTTCAAAACTGTCCACCAGGTAAGCTAGAGTTATCTGAAAGCCTTCAGATTGGGAATTGTCATGAAAGCCTGCCTTCTGCTGTGAAACTAGAAATATTGCTACTTCTTTTCACTGCTCATAAAGCCTTCCAAGCATTTTCCCTTTTAATAGCCATCATACGTTCGTTTGAAAAAGCAAGGCTTCATGTTCGGATTTCATATCCATACACAGCATTTTCTTTACGGTACTGTCCCATGCTCTTGTCATGAAAATTACCCATAAATGAAAAAACTACTTCTTTTCACCTGATGCTCCTACCCCCCCCCCCTTGAAAATCACCCACACACCCCTAGTGGGGCGTGCCCCCCCCCCCCCCCCCGGTTAAGAACCACTGTTCTAGGAGAAGGACACTCCAAAATCAAACCATTGTTCTCTAGGCTTGTGTAGTGCCATAGCCTCAGTACAATGGTCTTTCACTATCTTGGGTTAAAATTCTCTTGCTTTAGGGTACACTCGGGCATACTATTCTATCTAATTTCTCTTCCTCTTGTTTTATTCAAGTCTATATATAGTTTATCTAGGAAATATTTAATGTTATTACTGTTCTTAGAATATTTAGTTTTTCCCTGTATCCTTTCCTAACTGGCCTATTTTCCCTGTTAGGGCCCATGGGCTTATAGCCTCCTGCTTTTCCACTTAGGATTGTAGCTTAGCAAGTAATGATTTATATATATATATATATATATATATATATATATATATATATATATATATATATATATATATATACATGTATATATGTATATATATGTGTGTGTATGTATGTGTGTGTCTGTGTTTGTGTATCCTTATCATCGGCCTTAGTAATTCGACCGTAGGACAAACGCCTCGCACGTGTTCTTCGACTCGCTTCTGTTTATGATGGTCTTTTTATGCCTTCCTATGGCAGCAAATTTTCTTAGCTCGTCTTCACTTCCTTCTGCTGCTTCGTTTGCAAACTCTAAGGATCCATTCTGAGATATATATATATATATATATATATATATATATATATATATATATATATATATATATATATATATATATATATATATATATATGTATATATATATTTATATATATATATATATTTATATATATATGTATATATATATATATATATATATATATATATATATATATATATATATATATATATATATATATATCATCTGAACTTTTTACTGTTTGTAAACGCCCATTCTCTTAATAAGAAGAACAACTAGTTGAAGTTTAAGATTATATAATGGTATATATTATTCAAAACTAGCAACATATATATATATAAATATATATATATATATATATATATATATATATATATATATATATATATATAGTAAATATTATATATATATATATATATATATATAGAGAGAGAGAGAGAGAGAGAGAGAGAGAGAGAGAGAGAGAGAGAGAGAGAGAGAGAGAGAGAGGAGAGAGAGAGAGAGAGAGAGACAGGTTTTCCATTCTCCTAGTTCATGTAACTTCTCACCTGTTCGGCCGATCTCTACCTATCTCGTGTGTTTTTTTCTCTCTCTCTTGGTGGGATGTGACCAGTATTCTCCATGGGGAATTTATGGGGATAGAGAGTTGCTACATTCGCATCACCCAAAACTTTCTCAAGGATGCATAGTTTAACCTTTGCAAACATAGGATAAATCCATGGAAACGTGGTTTGAAATTTGCCAAGCTTAGGAATCCGCTTGTTTTAAGATGCACATAGGCCACATACACACCCACACACATACACACACACACATACATATATATATATATATATATATATATATATATATATATATATATATATATATATATGTGTGTGTGTGTGTGTGTGTGTGTGTGTGTGTATATATATGTATAAGTATATATATAAGATTATAAAAATGTGTGTAGCCTACATACACACACACACACACACACATATATATATATATATATATATATATATATATATATATATATATATATATATATATATCCATTGCTACAAAATATACAAGCAAAAATATAATGTAAAAAATAGTTACCAAGCTGCATTTATATTAAGCAATAGCTTATAGACCCTAGATTATTCGTACCAGTAAGTATAAAAAATATATGTATTGGTTACAATGTAACTTCTTAAAAATTTGTTTATTTATATATAGAATTATTTAGAAGCTTTTTTTTGTAAGATATGAATAAAATCAATATTGATAATAGCATATATAAGGAGGATGCAATATACCATACTATTTTAAAGTAGAGTATCCCTAAGGAAGAAGTGCAGGATGTTATCTTTTTGAAAAGATGACAGACTTTGCGTTGGTATAAAAGATAAAACTATCATCATCATCATCATCTCCTACGCCTATTGACGCAAAGGGCCTCCGTTAGATTTCGCCATTCTTCTCGATCTTGAACTTTTAATTCACTACTTCTCCACTCATCATCTACTTCACGCTTCATAATCCTCAGCATTAAACAACATAACTGAACAAAATAGGAGATGCATCATTAACACTTAGAATAACATCGATAATTTTGTTACCCTTTAAGGCAACATTCGCCAACTAATGAGAGAAGTTGAATGACCTTTATGTTTGTTGTGCAATCTCGTGGGTAGCATCCAATGAGAGCCTGATAACTGACAAGAGAGAGTGTGGCGTTGTTGAAGATGTTTGTTAAGCTTCTCTCGTGTAATGGAATGTGGGAGATACTTCCATTGCAAGGCAATAGTTGCAAGACTCCGTGCAACTAGACTTGGTCCTCTGCATTTTATCGCATGACGCCTACGGTAGTAGTTTTCTGGATTGTTGTTATGATTGTAATATTTATACATCATATCTCTTCTTACTAGGTATCATCACTAACTGAAATAGACTTCTAAGTTTTTATATATAATGTAATGTAATATATGCCCCCTGTGGCCGCGGGGGCATATAAAAATTAGAATAGCGCCAACGTTATCCCTGCGTGTCGTAAGAGGCGACTAAAAGGGACGGGACGAGGGGGCTGGGAACCCCCTCTCCTGTAAAAAATTCCTGCGAGACATCGACAAGGAGATGGAGCTGGGGGGAGAGTGACTGCTCCCCGCACTCTAGTTTTGGGGTGTTTAAATGTGCGTGGATGTAGTACGATAGAGAGTAAAAGATGTGAGATTGGAAGTATGTTTAGAAGTAGAAGGATGGATGTATTGGCCTTGTGTGAGACAAAGATGAAAGGAAAGGGTGAAGTGATGTTTGGTGAAATGTCTGGTAGAGTGTCTGGGATTGAAAGGGGAAGAGCGAGAGAGGGTGTGGCGTTATTGCTGAGTGAATGGATGACAGGTAAAGTAGTGGAATGGAAGGAGATATCATCTAGGTTAATGTGGGTAAGGGTTAGGTTGGGTAGGGAATGTTGGGCGTTTGTCAGTGCGTATGGGCCAGGTAGTGAGAAAAGTGAAGAAGATCGGAATGAGTTCTGGAATGATTTAACTAGGTGTGTAGAAGGACTGGGTAGAAGGAATTATGTGGTTGTTATGGGTGACTTAAATGCTAGAGTGGGCGCTGGAGAGGTAGAAGGTGTCATTGGAAAGTATGGCGTACCAGGTGAAAATGAGAGTGGTGAGAGACTGGTAGACATGTGTGTTGAACAAGAGATGGTAATAGGTGCTAGCTTCTTTAAAAAGAAAGATAAGAATAAGTATACGTGGGTAAGAGTGGCAAATGGAAGAGTAGTAGAAAGGGCATTAATGGATTATGTGTTGGTGACTAAAAGAATGTTTGGAAGATTGAAAGACGTGCACGTGTTTAGGGGTATGGCTAACGGTATGTCTGATCATTTTTTGGTGGAAGGAAAATTAGTTGTAGCAAAAGAGTGGGGGAATAGAGTAGGTGGATGTAAAAGGGAGGTAGTGAGGATTGAAGAGCTAATAAAACCGGGGGTAAAAAGTAAATATCAGGAAAGGTTGAAAATGGCATATGATGAGGTGAGAGTAAGAGAAACTGGTAATTTAGAGGAGGAATGGAAGTTAGTAAAAGAAAATTTTGTTGGGATTGCAAGTGATGTATGTGGCAAGAAGGTTGTTGGAGGCAGCATGAGGAAGGGCAGTGAATGGTGGAATGAAGGAGTGAAGGTGAAAGTGGAAGAGAAAAAGAGGGCTTTTGAAGAATGGCTGCAGAGTAATAGTATAGAGAAGTATGAAAAATATAGAGAGAAAAAGGTGGAAGTAAAGCGCAAGGTACGTGAGGCAAAGAGGGCAGCTGACCTGAGGTGGGGTCAGGGATTGGGTCAGTCATATGAAGAGAATAAGAAGAAGTTTTGGAAAGAAGTGAAGAGAGTAAGGAAGGCTGGCGCAAGAATTGAAGAGACAGTGAAAGATGGAAATGGAAGGTTGTTAAAAGGAGAGGAGGCAAGGAAAAGGTGGGCGGAATATTTTGAAAGTTTGCTGAATGTTGAGGATAATAGGGAGGCAGATATAATTGCTGTTCCAGGTGTTGAGGTGCCAGTGATGGGAGGTGAGAATGAGAGAGAGATAACAATAGAGGAAGTGAGGAGAGCACTAGATGAAACGAGAGTAGGAAAAGCATCTGGTATGGACGGTGTGAAAGCTGAGATGTTGAAGGAAGGGGGTGTGACTGTACTTGAATGGTTGGTGAGATTGTTTAATATGTGTTTTGTGTTGTCAATGGTACCAGTAGATTGGGTTTGTGCATGTATTGTACCACTATATAAGGGTAAGGGAGATGTGCATGAGTGTTGTAATTCAAGAGGTATTAGTTTGTTGAGTGTAGTTGGAAAAGTGTATGGTAGAGTACTGATTAATAGGATTAAGGATAAAACAGAGAATGCAATCTTGGAAGTACAGGGTGGTTTTAGAAGAGGTAGGGGTTGTATGAATCAGATTTTTACAGTTAGGCAGATATGCGAGAAATATTTAGCAAAAGGTAAGGAGGTGTATGTTGCGTTTATGGATCTGGAGAAAGCATATGATAGAGTTGATAGGGAAGCAATGTGGGATGTGATGAGGTTATATGGAGTTGGTGGAAGGTTGTTGCAAGCAGTGAAATGTTTATACAAAGGTAGTAAAGCATGTGTTAGAATAGGAAATGAAGTGAGTGATTGGTTTCCGGTGAGAGTGGGGCTGAGACAGGGATGTGTGATGTCGCCGTGGTTGTTTAACTTGTATGTTGATGGAGTGGTGAGAGAGGTGAATGCTCGAGTGCTTGGACGAGGATTAAAACTGGTAGGCGAGAATGACCATGAATGGGAGGTAAATCAGTTGTTGTTTGCGGATGATACTGTACTGGTAGCAGACACAGAAGAGAAGCTTGACCGACTAGTGACAGAATTTGGAAGGGTGTGTGAGAGAAGGAAGTTGAGAGTTAATGTGGGTAAGAGTAAGGTTATGAGATGTACGAGAAGGGAAGGTGGTGCAAGGTTGAATGTCATGTTGAATGGAGAGTTACTTGAGGAGGTGGATCAGTTTAAGTACTTGGGGTCTGTTGTTGCAGCAAATGGTGGAGTGGAAGCAGATGTACGTCAGAGAGTGAATGAAGGTTGCAAAGTGTTGGGGGCAGTTAAGGGAGTAGTAAAAAATAGAGGGTTGGGCATGAATGTAAAGAGAGTTCTATATGAGAAAGTGATTGTACCAACTGTGATGTATGGATCGGAGTCGTGGGGAATGAAAGTGATGGAGAGACAGAAATTGAATGTGTTTGAGATGAAGTGTCTGAGGAGTATGGCTGGTGTATCTCGAGTAGATAGGGTTAGGAACGAAGTGGTGAGGGAGAGAACGGGTGTAAGAAATGAGTTAGCGGCTAGAGTGGATATGAATGTGTTGAGGTGGTTTGGCCATGTTGAGAGAATGGAAAATGGTTGTCTGCTAAAGAAGGTGATGAATGCAAGAGTTGATGGGAGAAGTACAAGAGGAAGGCCAAGGTTTGGGTGGATGGATGGTGTGAAGAAAGCTCTGGGTGATAGGAGGATAGATGTGAGAGAGGCAAGAGAGCGTGCTAGAAATAGGAATGAATGGCGAGCGATTGTGACGCAGTTCCAGTAGGCCCTGCTGCTTCCTCCGGGGCCTTAGATGACCGCGGAGGTAGCAGCAGTAGGGGAGTCAGCATTATGAAGCTTCATCTGTGGTGGAAATGTGGGAGGTTGGGCTGTGGCACCCTAGCAGTACCAGCTGAACTCGGTTGGGTCCCTGATTAGGCTGAAGGAACATAGAGAGTAGAGGTCCCCTTTTTGTTTTGTTTCATTGTTGGTGTCGGCTACCCCCCAAAATTGGGGGAAGTGCCTTGGTATATAGATAGATAGAAAATTACAGAAAAGTAGGCCCGTGAATCTAAATTATCAGCTTTAATTAAAAGTTTGGAAATGGTAGGATTTTCTTACGTAAACTCTTCTATTACGAGCTGAAAAGGGTAGGTACTCAACTTTTAGTCCAAGAGGCTTATGGTTCTTGCACCACGAAATAAAGTGTTTTGCAACATTTGCTTTACCTAGTTCTTAGAAAAGCTTACCGAACGCATGTATGGGTAGACGCAGTTCAACTGGAACAGATTTCTCAGAATCGCAGGTCGTAAACCAAATTATTTTTAACTTATTTTAATTAACTTTTTATCTTCACTAACGAGGCCTAACAAACACTTTTATGCTTTCTTGCAGCATGAGAATACTCTGTGACACTAGGTATCTAGGCCTACCATGAAGCCTAGTAAAACCCATTAATACTAGGTCTAACTCGCCCGCCCAGAACCCATGGATGCCCGGGTAATGTCCTCATTAAATTTTTTATTTATTTATTCTTTTTTTGTTCATGATCAGTTGTAATCACATCAAATTTCACAAGAACATAATTAGTATTATTTAAATCACTTTGGATGACGCTAGCATTAAAGATTCGTCTTAATGTGTTAGCAATCTTGGAACATCTCGTTTATGTTTTGAGGACTAATATTTTACTTAGTTCTACTTCATGCGATCTGATTGAAATCGCGCGTTTTAGTTATCGATGTATATTAATGAGACCTTTCACACGGTGCAGTAGAATATCCGTATGGAAGAATATCCTGATTGTGGTGATTTGTTAACCGCAGGCACTGTTAATCCGTATTGTGCCGCACGGTTTACAATACTTAAGTTAATGGGGGTCCTTCAGACGGGAGGTTTTTTTCGCCGTGCGGCGGTAGTCTTGATTCAGCTGTTGCAGAGAGTAGGCGTGTCTCTTCTACTGCTACACTATTCTATATAATTTCTCTTCCTCTCCTTTTGTTAAAGTTTATATAGGAGATATTTATTTTAATGTTACTCTTCTTAAAATATTTTAATTTTCCTTTTTTCCTTTTCTCATTGGGCTATTTTTCCGATTGGAGCCCCTTTGGCTTATAGCATCATGCTTTTTCAACTAGGGTTGTAGCCAAGGAATTAATAATAATAATGATATTTTTTTGTGATCGATATGAATAGTCTTATTATTATTATTATTATTATTATTGTTATTATTATTTATTATTATTATTATTATTATTATTATTATTATTACTATACACTATAATAGCAGAGATACACTAAACGAAATAAGTTCATGATTATACAAGTGATTTTTTTCATTTTCTTATATGTTACGCAAGATAGAATTTACCCAATCTTTTAAAAGCGATCGATCGATCGATCGAGAGAGAGAGAGAGAGAGAGAGAGAGAGAGAGAGAGAGAGAGAGAGAGAGAGAGAGAGAGACGATCCCGTTATGTCAAAATATATGAGATGATTGATGTTGAAAAGAATAAAGAAGCGGGTATTTTGATGAGGGGTTGGAGAGACTAACATAGAAATATCTAATGAGATGATGTTAGTGTAGAATAGGTACCGGAAACGAAATACACCCAACAGGAGTGTTTTCAAGACGAATATTAAATTATTATTATGATATTGATTATTATTGATATTAGTATTGTTATTATTTTGATTACCATAAGTATCATAATTATTTTTATTATTATTATTATTATTATTATTGTTATTATATTGATTACCATAAGTATCATAATTATTTTTACTATTATTATTATTATTATTATTATTATTATTATTATTATATTAACTATTATTGATATGTTTATTGGCTGGGTGTACCATTTACGTTATTGCTTCCTTTTAGCATCTTGCTTGAGGGTTCACTCGGGCACACCATTCTAACTGGTTTCTCTTTCTCTTCTTTTGTTAAAGTTTTTATAGTTTGTATAGGAAATATTTATTTAGATGTTACTGTTCTTAATATATGTTATTATAGTTTATAAAGGAAATATTTACTTGGATATTACTGTTCTTAATATATCTTATAGTTTTTATAGGAAATATTTACTCAGATGTTACTGTTCTTAATATATATTATTATAGTTTATAAAGGAAATATTTACTTGGATATTACTGTTCTTAATATATCTTTTTATAGTTTGTATAGGAAATATTTACTCAGATGTTACTGTTCTTAATATATCTTATTATATTTTATACAGGAATTATTTACTTAGATGTTACTGTTCTTAATATATCTTATTTTTCCTTGTTTCCTTTCCTCACTGAGCTATTTTCCCTGTTGGGGCCCCTGGGTTTATAGCATCCTGCTTTTCCATCTAGGGTTGTATCTTAGCAAGTAATAATAATGATAATAATAATATCAATAACAATAATAATATTAATAATAATACTCAAAGACCACTTTCTTCTTTACGTCCTCCATTCTGTTCCCTGATGCAGACGAAGCGCACAGAAAAAAAACCTCTCCTGTGAAGACCCACTTTCTGACATGGGGAAATATTCCGCGCGGATTCAATCCGCTCGTGTGAA
>NC_090757.1:17324145-17329145 GCF_036898095.1 Palaemon carinicauda
GCTAAATATCCTCCCCATACAAAACATCTATGCCTCTGACCTAAATCCTTAATTAAACCCACACTTAGATCACATATTAATACGAAGAAACATCGTCTTGAAGAGAAAAACCCTTTTCTTCTTCTCTCATTCGACGACATTAGTTGCCCTTCGTCGGGCGACTTGTGTTTTCGTCCTCATAAAAGCAAACCTCTTTTAAACACAAAGGAATATTCATGAGCTGTCATCACGAGGCGAGAGAAAAATCTCGCTCTTGATAAACGGCCGACATTATGAGAGAGAGAGAGAGAGAGAGAGAGAGAGAGAGAGAGAGAGAGAGAGAGAGGGAGAGAGAGAGTCACACTCCCTCAACTGATGGGCATTGCGCTTAATTTACTTCAGGGACCGAAGTATCATTAAAAATGGCGTGGGGTTAATAACAAAGGAGCTAGCTAGAGGAGAGAGAGAGAGAGAGAGAGAGAGAGAGAGAGAGAGAGAGAGAGAGAGAGGGGGGACAGTGGCACTACTATAAGCTAGTTAAATAGTCACCAGAGAGAGAGAGAGAGAGAGAGAGAGAGAGAGAGAGAGAGAGAGAGAGAGAGAGAGAAAGTGGATTGGTGGGTGGGACAGTGGCACTACTATAAGCTAGTTAGATAGTCACCAGAGAGAGAGAGAGAGAGAGAGAGAGAGAGAGAGAGAGCGTGGGGGTGGCACTGGCATTACTTTGAGCTAATTAGTCACCAGATTAGATATAGAATAAGATAAAAGTAACGAGAGAGAGAGAGAGAGAGAGAGAGAGAGAGAGAGAGAGAGAGAGAGAGAGAGAGAGAGAGAGAGAGAGAGAGAGAGAGAAAGCTTTACTCATTAATCAGTAGTAAGGAAAGAACATACTATTGCTAGTTTTATGGCGGTGTTTAATTGCTATCTGGGGAACATAAAAGGGTAGATAATGAAACGGCGTAATAAAATCTAAGTAATTGTCAGTGGCACTTCAAGCAATTAGTTATACTTAAATGTTGTGAAATGATTGATTAATATTGTGTGATTTTATTGAATATCATAGAATTTGAGGCGAGCTGTCGTTGTGTTACAATCAAAAGCGGTGAAATAATTTGGGGTTGGTAATAGACATTGCGTAATATATCACAAACATCTCGGTATTTGAGTGATTTGATTATCAAAGACACATTAGTTAATAAACAACTCCAAGCTACAGTCCTTAAAATAGTATTTTTAACTATCAGATAATTCTGGGGTTGGAAATAAATTATTATTATTATTATTATTATTATTATTATCTATGTGTGTGTTATTTATTTTGTCTCTCACCCTTTACAGAAAACGGAAATAATTTAATGGTATACTTTAACAAATTCACGCCTTAAAGAAAACGGAAATAATTTCATGGTATACTCTTACAAATTCACATTAGACTTTGATTACTTAACCAAAGCAAATCTTATATAGTTTTCCCAATTTTGTCTTTAGCACCTGACTTTTTTAATTATTAGACTAAAAATTGAGTTCTATCAATTTCCATAACCTAGTTTATAAAATTAATCTGTGGACATTTTATTCAAACATGCATAGGTTAGGAACAAGATAATTAGTATTGGAAATATCATTTCGTGGAATTTACACGGGTTTCCCTAGTTATTATTATTATTATTATTATTATTATTATTATTATTATTATTATTAGCTGAACTACACCCCCAGTTAGAAATTAGGATGTTATAAACCCAAGGTCTCTAGCCCAGTGAGGAAAGAAAATGATGAAATAAACTACAAGAGAAATAAAGTATAATCAAAATGGAAAACTTTAAGGACTATGAAAAGATACTTATGTCAGCTTGTTCAACATACAAACATTCTCAGTAGTTTGAACTTTTGAAGCATGGTGGAGTTTTTATTGTATACCTTTTCATAATTGTAGTCGAAAGTTATCCACAGCTCTATATTTCTATGGTAAGCAGCTCTTCTAGGAGAAGGATACTTCAAAATCAAACTATTGTTTTCTAGTCTTGGCTAGTACCATAGCCTCTGTACAATGGTTTTCCTCTGTGTAAGGGTTAGAGTTATCTTGCTTGAGGGTACATTCAGGGACACTATTCTACCTGTTGCCTTATTTCCTTCCCTCTCTGAACTATTTTTCTTGTTGGGGCTTATAACATCCTGCATTTCCAAATAGTGTTCTAACTTAGCTTGAAATAGCAATAACAATGGTGAATGTATTATTTTGTGCATTTATTTGTATATGGGGCTATCTAAGTGTTTATATATCATCCATAGAATAGAAGATTGTATTAGGTAATACACTATGGATACGATACTTTTTGTTATTGTTTTGCACCTACAGAATTTTTTTCCCGCTTTAGCTGGAGAGCCATTTCCCAATAACACTCCCAAACGAAAATAAACGATGAAAGATTCTACACCTGAATCAGGTCTGTCGTTAAAGCACACTTTAACAGAACGAGACAAGAAAAATAGATATAGTCCCATAAAATTCTTTTACCGTCCGAACAGTATTATCCTCCAGTCGTTTTATCGCTATTTCTGTTGGCGGATTCAAAGAGAGAGTTTTGGCAGTCGGAGTTCCAGTTAAAACCGTTTCCTACATTTCTTTCGCGTTTTCTGGTCTTTCGTTTGGAATGATTTCATTTCCTTAGTTCGTGTCATCTTTTCTTCATCTCGATTAAAAAAGAAAGGTTTCTTTCTTGCTGCCATTTGTGACTGGTTTTATTGGACAACCTTCATTACAAACACCTGCTTTAATCGAGAGACATCTGTTTTATTCATTATTTGTTCCTCTTTCCTCTTTTATCCATTATTTACCCTCTTGCCACTTTTATCCATTATTGACCCGCTTACCACTTTTATCCATTATTTACCCTCTTGCCACTTTTATCCATTAATAACCCTCTTACCACTTTTATCCATTATTTACCCTCTTACCACTTGTATCCATTATTAGCGCTCTTACCATTTTTTTCTATTATTTGCCTTCTTACCACATTTATTTATTATTTGACCTCTTATCACTTTTATCTATTGTTTGCCCTCTTACCACTATTATTTGCCCTCTTACCTCTTTTATCCATTATTAGTCCTTTTACCACTTTTATTCATTATTTGATCTCTTTTTACTTGTATCCATTATTTGACCTCTTTCGATTTTTATCCATTATTTGACCTCTTACTACTTTTGTCTATGATTTGCACGCCTACCACTTCTATCAATTATTTCACCTCTTAACACTTTTATCCATTATTTGCCTTCTTACCACTTTTATCCATTATTTGATCTCACTACTTTTACCCATTATTTGCCCTCATACCACTTTTATCTATTTTTTGTTTTCTTACCACTTTTATATATTATTTGCCTTCTTACCACATTTATCCATTAACTGCTCTCTTACCTTTTTTATTAATCATTTGCCTTCTTACCACTTTTATCCATTATTTGCCTTCTTACCACTTTTATCCATTATTTGGGATGTCTTACCACATTTAACCATTATTTGCCCTCCTTACATTTTATCCGTTGTTTACCCTCTTACCACTTTTATCCATTATTTGCCCTCTTACCACTTTTATCCATTATTTGCCCTCTCTTATCACTTTTATCCATTATTGGCCCTCTTATCACTTTTATCCATTCATTGCCCTCTCACCACTTTTATCCATTATTTGTCTTCTTACCACTTTTATCGATTATTCGGCCACTTACCACTTTTATCCATTATTGGCCCTCTTGCCACTTTTATCCATTCATTGCCCTCTCACCACTTTTATCCATTATTTGTCTTCTTACCACTTTTATCGATTATTCGGCCACTTACCACTTTTATCCATTATTTGCCGTCTTTTACCACTATTATCCATCATTGTCCCTCGTCATTTAATCAATTATTGGCCTTCTTACCACTATTATCCTTTATTTGCCTTCTTACCACTTTTATCCATTATATTCCTTCTTACCAATTTTATCTATTATTTGCCTTCTTACCACTTTTATCCATTATATTCCTTCTTACCAATTTTATCTATTATTTACCTTCTTACCACTTTTATCCATTATATGCCCTCTTACCACTTATCCATTACTTTCCCTCTTACCACCTGTCTTATGGTTACTTTCAAACTAAGTTATTATTATCTGTAGTTTGGAGTTGCCTATGATAATAAATAAATAATTAATCCAAACATTTAATTTTGGTTTTCACCATCTAATATCGTTCCTCTTACTTCTTTAATATTATTCAACATTCCTGAAGATACCATATCCCATTCCAATATAATTATTTCATTCTTTATATATATATATATATATATATATATATATATATATATATATATGTATATATATATATATATATATATATATATATATATATATATATATATTTATATGTATGCATATATATCTCACTTATGCATACGTGCATACATGCCCATGTCACACACACTCACACACAGACACACACACTCACACACACACACACACACACATATATATATATATATATATATATATATATATATATATATATATATGTGTGTGTATATATACATATATGTATATGTATATGTATATATACATATATATATATATACTGTATATATATATATGTATATGTATATATACATATATATATATATATATATATATATATATATATATATATATATATATATATATATATATATATAATGATATAAGATTAAGTCTAAAATATCCAATATCCCAATCACTTTATGCAAGGAATAACTTATACCTAATGAAATATATATATTCAAATTCTATTCGGTATGAGAGCTCCCCTCATGTATAATTCCCTTTAGGGACAAGGCTATGACAAGGTGAAGTTAATTCGATATTAATGGGCAATTTGTAAGTTAATTTTTGAATTTAAACAAATGCAGTATGTAGTTATGTACCAGGTAACATGTTATGTTATGAATATGTGTGTATATATATATATATATATATATATATATATATATATATATAT
>NC_090757.1:17339145-17341645 GCF_036898095.1 Palaemon carinicauda
TGGTTTGATTTTGGAGTGGCCTCCTGGATATGTTCCGTTTGTGTATGGTTGAAAAATGTTATATATCTAATTAGCCAATGAGAATTGATTTCAGACATTTAAATCAAATTTGTATTAAATACTACCATTTTGTTGTCATATTTCAGGTCGAATAATATAGTCGTAACCTGGAGCTGGAACTTGAGAGAGAGAGAGAGAGAGAGAGAGAGAGAGAGAGAGAGAGAGAGAGAGAGAGAGAGAGATACTATCGCTCGGTTCTAGGACTTTTGCGGGCTGGACGTTTGCGTCCCGGACAGTTGTGTCCCGGACAATTGCGTCCCCGGACAATTGCGTCCCCGGACATATGTGTCCCGGATATTTGCGTACTTATATGTGTGTTTTACTGATTCTATAAAGCTTTTCATCTTTACCTTTACTCTATACTTTTACACAGTAATTTTATTTATACCTTATCCACCCTGAATATGCATATGTTTTGATAACATCAAATAATTTAGATTCTTAATTCATACTTTGGCAATAATTATACCCTTAGCCATATTGGACACGAAAGAACATATATATAGACATCAATATTTCATTTGCACGTTTTATTATCTTTAAAAACTTTATAACATGGAAAATTTTTATATGTATACGCTATAAATTTTCTATATATAAGTCAAAAAAGCTTAGGTTATATATTTTTTTTAAATAATGACTTACGATGGCTACCTTCAAGCTCATACGTAAAAGGTATGCATGTTATGAGCAACGTCTCGTAAGAAAGATAGTCTACTTTCCTTTTTCTCCGCCACAGCTTCTCTTTCATTAGGCCGTCAATTAGTTTCCAAATGGAGGGGTGATGACATGTTATATAATTCTGAATTGTGTTATACCACCCTTCTAACTATTATTGGACCTCGGCAAGTCATCAGCTGTTCGGTCATGAACATTCCACGATGAAATTGAGAGAGTTGGTTGAATCCTATGCCCACTCCAACAAGTGAAGTTGAACTGCCGTGAATAAAATGTCTCTTCTGCTTCTAGAGAAAGCAGGAATTGCTTTCTAAAGGTCTACGTAAATACAAAAAGTAAAATCATAGATAAGTACAGTAATTCTAAGTTCTGTACCTCAGTGGTTTTAAGACATATATCTTATTTTACAGTAATTAGTAGTTCTGTAATCGAGCGATAGCATGCATACATACATACATACATACAGACGTACAAAGATACAGAGTTACTTCCGTATCTCTTAACAAATATTACCTGGTCACTAAAAACAAGTACAGGTACGCAAATTTCCGGGACGAAGAAGTCCGGGGGACGCAATTGTCCAGGACACAAATGTCCGGGACGCAAATGTCCAGTACGCAATTGTCCTACCACCCTATCACTCAACTCTTAACATTCATAGGGAATATCAGAATATCTGGATATGCCCATATCTTGATGGTAAAATTCTGACAGCGCGCGCAAAAGAGAGAGAGAGAGAGAGAGAGAGAGAGAGAGAGAGAGAGAGAGAGAGGAGAGAGAGAGAGAGAGAGAGAGAGAGAGAGAGAGAGAGAAATGACTTCCTTGAAATTGCGTGTTTTGTTGACCCAAAATGTTAAGAAAAAAATAATGAACATAAATATATATGTAATTCTTAACAGTCGCGTCCCACGTAAATCGATTATCCCAAAATAGGCGAACTAATCACATTACAACGGAAATTCTTTTAAATTTGTAATGAAATGGTTCAAAACACTTTCGCTTTAAATATTCAGGCCAATACATTCATCTAGTCATATTCTATTTTCTCAGAATCGTTCGTCAAGACCCCACGCGATTTATTTCTGATGTATAATAGTTGCCTAATGTGTGTGAAGGGCTGATTATTATTATTATTATTACTATTATTATTATTATTATTTAGGCCCTTTGCGTCAATAGGCGTGGGAGGAGATGATGATGATGATGATAATGATGATGATGATGAGGATTATTATTATTATTATTATTATTATTATTATTATTATTATTACCTCCGTCAACGAAGCTGGAAGGAGGCTATGTTTTTCCCATGTTTGTGTTTGTTTGTGAACAGCTTCCTGACAACAATTTTAATCGAAGAATAATGAAACATGCAGGGAATAGCTGTTAGTAAAAAGCTGGAAATGATTAAATTTTGGAAGGTGTAGGTCAAAGATCAAGGTCACGATCAAGCAAAATGTCCAATTCACGTAATCAGCCATAAGTTTGGACATTGATGTCACAGATTTCAAACTTCGTTCATATTTGAGTGTATGAAAATCCACGCCAATTAAAAAAAGGTTAAACTCAAAGGTCAAGGTCGAGGAAAAAAGCTGCCTCGGCGGAGGTCTGCACTCTACAGAGTGCCTCTCTAGTTATTATTAATTTTGCTAATCACAGTTTGTAGATGTGAGAGAGGCAAGAGAGCGTGCTAGAAATAGGAATGAATGGCGAGCGATTGTGACGCATTTCCGGTAGGCCCTGCTGCTTCCTCCGATGCCTT
>NC_090757.1:17346645-17351645 GCF_036898095.1 Palaemon carinicauda
TCAAGGTAACGGTCAAGCAAAATGTTCAATTCACGTAATCAGCCATACGTTTGGACATCATTGTCAAACTTGGTTCACATTTGAGTTGTATGAAAAGCCACACCAATTAATACATGGTAAGGTCAAAGGTCAAGGTCAAGGTCGAGCAAAAGGTCAAGAAATAAGCTGTAGGAGCGGGGTCTGCTCTATTATTGTTATTATTATTATTATTATTATTATTTCATAATAATGATAATAATAATAATAATAATAATAATAATAATAATAATAATAATAATAATAATAATAATAATAATAATAATAATAATAATAATAATAATAATAGGTGGAGTTGAATACTATGGCTGCATCGGCAGAATTTAATTTCTTGTCCAATTTCTCGATTCTACGGACAAGAAATTGAATTCTGCCGATGCAGCCATAGTATTCAACTCCACCTATTATTATTATTATTATTATTATTATTATTATTATTATTATTATTATTATTATTTAATAATAATAATAATAATAATAATAATAATAATAATAATAATAATAATAATAATAGGTGGAGTTGAATACTATGGCTGCATCGGCAGAATTCAATTTCTTGTCCAATTTCTCGATTCTACGGACAAGAAATTGAATTCTGCCGATGCAGCCATAGTATTCAACTCCACCTGTCTGAAGGAGAGTCTCCTACCAAAATAATAATAATAATAATAATAATAATAATAATAATAATAATAATAATAGTAATTGTTATTTTAATTCCGATGCTAACAAAAACAATAGGGATAGCAAACAATAATACTGATAATGATAATTGAATTAATAATATGTAATACTCGAGAGCTGAACAGTGTTCCTCTAGGTATTAACTGACAAATTTCCTGCTTCTTTGGGTAATTCTGAAACTCTATGAACTAACTCGAAATACAGCATTTATTCCTAGTTTTCATAGGCTGATAAAATTCACCATAGATGATAAAGTTATTAGATGTAATAGGCAAGTGTTATTTATATTTCCTTTATTTCTTTACAATTTATATTTTTCCTAAACATATCGTGTCTTCAAATGATTTAAATTTTTCTTACTTATTTTTATTTGAAACTGAAAGCAAATAAAGATTGAAAGATGAATACGTTTTCCGACATATTGGATCGTTTTTTTTTTAATCTTTTTATTTAAAGTTAAAGTTAACAAAATTTTATTTGGCTTTGAGTCAATTGAACCAAGAGATAGGAATTATAAGGAAAACAATATACAATGGTATTTTTCTAATGGTGTATAAAAATTCAGTGACATCATTTCACAAGTCTTTTGAATAAGCATATTTTAGCGTAATATCTGAGGAATGTTTTCCATTATTTAGTATATGTCGGCTTTATGAATATTAAGTGCAACAGATTTCGTTCCTCTGAGTTATTTTATTGCTATAAAAAAGTATCAAGCAACCTTGAATATTTTCTAACTCATTATATTTAGAAAAGATATTAGATTCATGTCATGTATATCTCCTTTAGCTTAACTGATTTTATTTCAACTAATGGAATATCCTGAAAATTTACACCTCACAAATATTAGGTTAATTTAATGTGTTTTTTTTTTTCAACTTATGAAAAATTGAAAACCACAAATAAATGCATCCTATATTGTCATATTTACATGACCTCTCTATTGATATGTAAAACGTAAACAATATTAGTAGCATAAAATAATACTAATTTATCTCGCAAAAAAAAAAGAAGAAAAAAAACTTTGGGGGGGGGGGGGGCACCGGAGTCGTAGTTCACATCATACAAATCCCAAGATTCGTTCTATTTCCAAACTTCATGAATGTAAAGAAGCTCATTTTACCTTGGTGTTTTAGGGGGGCTTATACCCCTCCCTTAAACACCCCCCCTCCACCATCTTCCCCTCCCCCCCCCTCCGTGGGCTGAACACCAGCATTTCACTTGTAGTCTCATTAACTCTTGGCTTCATCCTATTCTCGAAACTTTTAACTGCTTTTCAATCCTCGCCAAACATTCACTTCCATTGATGTATCCAAATTTACATTTTCCAAATCTATTTGTCAACTGATATTTGTGTATTTGTGAGTGTTTGTGCGTTGCTTGAGAGAGAGAGAGAGAGAGAGAGAGAGAGAGAGAGAGAGAGAGAGAGACTCGTTTGAAACTATTAATTAACTGAATATTCCACTGCGTGTTACTTAAGGAGAGAGAGAGAGAGAGAGAGAGAGAGAGAGAGAGAGAGAGAGAGATTCTACTCGTTGAAAACATTTAATCATTTGGATATTCCATTATCAAATGTCTGCACTGGAGCCAAGTGTAGAGTTATTAGCATTTATATCATCGACCATAACGAATGAAGTGATAAAAAATCCATCTCGGGAACAGGGAAAATAAATGATAATAAACGAATTAATCCCGAACAGCTTTAATCGAGAAGAGAGCCCTTCCGCCCCGCTGTCATTTGCAGTTGAAAATTTTCAATTTACGGAATGCGAAACGAGTAATGTGATTCAGTGTGTACCGGGAATGTAATCTGTGATTTAATCGGAATGTAATCTTTGACTTGATCGCCGATGATGTTTCACACTTTTTTTTAAGGCGTTTGATCTGTCTGTCAATAAACGAGAAAATCTGGAATTAAAAGTCGATTCGGATTACATCACTGATAGATTAAGAATCTGTGATCATTATTTATATTAGTGTCAGCTACGTATCTAGTCTGGATACCGTACGAATTATCTGGCATTACATTCTGTATATATATATATATATATATATATATATATATATATATATATATATATATATATATATGGTGTGTGTGTGTGTGTCTATAGATATCCGTGCGTCTATGTGTCTATATCGCTTTGTATATGTATGTATATATTGTACCTTATATATATATATATATTTATATATATATATATATATATATATATACAGAATTCACTGTATATACATACACACACACACACACACACATATATATATATATATATATATATATGTGTGTGTATGTATGTATGTATGTATGTATCTAATCATCTCTCTCTCTCTCTCTCTCTCTCTCTCTCTCTCTCATATATGTGTGTATATATATATATATATATATATATATGAACCATTTTTGTATGATTTATTATAGGCGTAAATTTCCACGAACAAAACTAAAACGGTACAATACCTTGCTTTGTAAGTTGACTTAGGATAAAACTTCTTCACTTAAAAAGAATAAATGTTAAAGAAAAAAGAACTCAAAATTAAGATGGTGTTGATGATAGAAGAGATATTTGAAAAAAAAAGTATTGAAAAAAGAGGCAGGTTCATTTCCTTAACTGTTTACAAACTGAGTCCGCTTAGAATACAGTCAATGGACAAATTGGGAGAATAGACCCAGTTAGTGGAAGAAAAATTATTTTCGAAGAAGCGAGAGGAAGAGAGATATGAAAGTAATATTAAAATTTAATTGGCAATATTGGTTTAGAGACCCCCATTCATTTCTCAAGTATTCCAACCCGTCCGTTACCGTGCGGATTAACAACGCACATGGTCAATGAATAACTATCGTCCGGAGATTATTCCGCGCGGACAGAGTGTGAAGGGGTCTCATTGATATTTATTGATTTCCAATCAGCGCGGACGAACCGCACGGATTCTATCCGCTCGTGTGAAACAGGTCATAAGCGAAGTTTACACCGTCGTACGGTTTGCCCAATGCAGTTCGACACATGTATGTTTGAATTGATGTTTGAACGTGTGAACCGGGTATTTAGTTGTCGAACGGTTCGAAGAAAGTGCGTTCCTGCGTGAGTTTTGTGGGCGGTGCTTCATTGTCCATAATCCTTATGCATTTGTAACTGCCTGACAACTCTTCGAACCGTTTGACAAGCAGGTTTGACAACCGGATTCGACGAACTCTTCGACCGCGTAAACCGCCTTTAGATACAACTCAGAACTATTAGAGGAGGTTCCATTTTTTTACGGAAAACTGTTTTCTGCGAGCCTCATAAAACCTTTATGAACGAGATGTTAAATTGAATTCCTGGAGCGCGTCAGCCCGGAAGTGTATGGACATTTCTACAATCTTTCGAGGAAAGTTAATTTCCTAACCTCTTCTTAGAAATCGCTTAATTTCCTAGAATGTTAATAACTTAAAAGAGTGAAATGTTAAATACCTTGTAAACAGTTATTTTCTGGACAGTTATTTCTCCTGTTTGCATACTCTATAGTATGTATATTATTACAAGTTAAAGTTTTCGTCTACACAAAAGCTCACCTGAAAAAAAAAAAGATTTTTAATGAATTTTTACTTGAGCAAATCTTCCTGATGAAGTAATTAGGTTGGAGCAAACATTTGTGCAAATATTACTGTCGTTGAGATGCCTTAAAGTTAAATCTCGCTGTCAGATAACTTGTTTATTTTCTTAATTAAAAAGAAAAGTACACAAATTCCTGAGCAAGTTTCCTTCTAAGTACTCTATTACATATGCTTCAGTGTAGACAATGGCGAAATTAGGCCGTTGAAATTCAGCCTGGACATACAGTAAGTTTTGTTTAGTAAGTTTCTCATAAAGAAAGAAAAAGTTAGCATTTCCTTCCAAGTTTCCTGGGGTATCGTTGGAGCTGTGGAACTATTGGAAGCTTTGATAAGATTAGATAATTATCGTAAGTTTCAAAACCTACTTTATGGGTTAAAGAAATCATATATATATATATATATATATATATATATATATATATATATATATATATATATATATATATATATATATATATACGTATATATATATATATATATATATATATAAATATATAATATATATATAATATATATGACGTTGATTTTCATTATCAAGAGCCAAATCTCACTACCAAAAACTTATCTCAGAAGTCACCAGTGAACAGTTAAAGTCTGCAAGAGGTTTAAAGGTCACTCATGAATGTCCGAGACAAAGGAAAGGAAAATGTCTAACCATATATTATTATTATTATTATTATTATTA
>NC_090757.1:17364145-17371018 GCF_036898095.1 Palaemon carinicauda
AACATTTTTTCCCAAATTTTTATTTTTTTAATCTGGTTGAGCATTTTGAATTAACATTTTTTCCCAAATTTTTATTTTTTTAATCTGGTTGAGCATTTTGAATTAACATTTTTCCCCATAGTTTTATTTTTTTTTTTTGATATGGTTGAGTATTTTGAATTGAAATTTTTTCCCAAAGTTTTATTTTTTTAATTTGTTTGAGCATTTTGAATTAACATTTTTCCCATAGTTTTATTTTATTTAATCTGGTTGAGCATTTTGAATTAACATTTTTCCCATAGTTTTATTTTTTTAATCTGGTTGAGCATTTTGAATTAATATTTTTTCCCAAAGTTTTATTTTTTTTAATCTGCTTGAGCATTTTGAATTGACATTTTTTCCCATAGTTTTATTTTTTTTTAATGTGGTTGAGCATTTTGAATTAATATTTTTTTCCAAAGTTATATTTTTTTAATCTGGCTGAGCATTTTGAATTAACATTTTTTCCCATAGTTTTATTTTTTTAATCTGGTTGAGCATTTTGAATTAAAAATTTTTCCCATAGTTTCATTTTTTTTAATCTGGTTTGAACATTTTGAATTAGCATTTTTTCCGATAGTTTTATTTTTTTTTTTAATCTGTTTGAGTATTTTGAATTAACATTTTTTCCATTATTTTCATTTTCTAATGGCATGGGGAAAGTATTTGAGAAACATAGATGAAGATTATTTTTTTTTTAATATCTTCAAAAATTAATTGAATAAAGGAACATTCATAACTTCCATTTCATTTATCTTTCAAATCTGGCTGAACATATTATATTAACTTTTTTACATTTTTTTTAATGGCATGGTTGAAGTATTTGAGAAAAACGATGAAGATTATCTTTTTTTTTTTCAATATCTTCAAGTATAATTTGATAAAGGAAAATTGAGAACTTCCATTTCTTTCATCTTCCAATTCTGGTTGAACATTTTGAATTAACTTTTTTTCAATTTTTTTTTCGTATTTTCGATATCATGGTGGAAGTATTTGAGAAACATCGATGAATATTATCTTTTTTAATATCTTTAGATTATAATTTAATAACGGAAAATTGACAACTTCCATTTTATTCATGTTCTAAATCTAGTTGAACATTCTGAAATAGCATTTTTTCCATCTCTTCATTTGTTATTGGCATGGTGGAAGTATTTGAGAAACTTGGATGAAGATTATCTTTTTTTAATATCTTTAAATTATAATTTAATAAAGGAAAATTTAGAACTTCCATTCCATTTATCTTTCAAATCTGGTTGAACAATTCATATTAGGATATATATATATATATATATATATATATATATATATATATATATATATATATATATATAAATATATATATATATATATATATATATATATATATATATATATATATATATATATATTTATAAGTAAAATACATATTTATATATTATATATATATATATACACACACACACACATCTATATATATATATATATATATATATATATATATATATATATATATATATATATATATATATATATATATATATATATTAATGTTATCATATAAGTATTTGCTAAACATTTATGAAAATAATTTTTCGCTAATATTTTCAAAATATAATTGAATATTTTAGCCAAGGTGTACATTATTATTTTTTTTAAGCTTGGTGGTGGTATTTTCTAAACATTCATGAAGATAGACTTTAGCTAATATATTAAAAATTTAATTGAATATTTTAGCTACAAGAAATAATATATTTCAAGGCCTCGTGGTGAAATTTGCTCCCCATTAGTCCAGTTATAGTTGAGTTAATTTTTTGCAAATATCTTCGAACTATAATTCAACGTATTATAAGGAACTAAATTAAATTTAAAGTATTGTTGATCGCTAATATTTTACCAAATAATGCAACATCATTATTTAGCCTGATCAGCCTAATGATATACGTTAATGTTAACTGAACTATAGTCCATTTCTTTTAGCGATGCATATTTGCACCGACTCGCGGCGGTACCCTTTTATTATTATTATTATTATTACTATCCAAGCTACAACCCTAATTGGAAAAGCAAGATGCTATAAGCCCAGGGGCCCCAACAGGGAAAAATAGCCCAGTGAGGAAAGGAAATAAGGAAATAAATAACTGAAGAAAACAAATTAACAATAAATCATTCTAAAAAAAGTAATGTCAAAAGAGATATATCATATATAAACTATTAACAACGTCAACAACAAAAATGTCATATATAAACTATAAAAAGACTCATGTCCGTCTGATCGCTGATTCGTTAGAATTATCTTGTCCAACCAATCAGTGATCCGGAAACTTTTCCGAGCTAAAAGGGCACCGCCGCGAGTCGGTGCAAATATGCATCGCTAAAACAAATGGACTATAGTATGTAGTTGATTCTGTATTCGAGAACAAACAGATTTTGTTTTCACAAGTTCTTTTATAGTGATAATTTTATGTATTCTAATGCTATAATCCTAATTTTCTTTGATTCTAAAGTGTTTTAGTTTAGTTAATGATAATAATAATAATAATAATAATAATAATAATAATAATAATAATAATAATAATAAAGGGTAATACAACAACAAAAACAACTGGAGGGGCACTTAGCGGAGCGCAGACCCCAGCCGTGACAGCTTATTTCTTGACCTTTTGCTCGATCTTGACCTTGACCTTTGACCTTAGAATGTATTTATTTGCGTGGATTTTTATGCACTCAAATAGTAACCAAGTTTGAAGACAAACAATGATGTCCAAACTAATGGCTGATTGATTACGTGAATCAGACATTTTTGTTTTTACCGTAACCTTAACCTTTGACCTTGACATTCCAAAATTCAATAAGTTGCAAATATTTACATAACAGTTAGTCCCTGCAGGTTTCTTTACTCTAAGATTAAAATTGTGGTCAGGAAGCTGTTCACAAACAAATACGCATAAATATACACTAAACAAGGCGAAAACATAACCTCCTTCCAACAACAACAACAACAACAACAATGAGAGATTAAAATTTTTTTTTTACCGTAAACGTTGACTTTTGACCTTGACATTCCAAAATTTAATAAGTTACAGATATTTACATAACAGTTAACCTCTGCAGGTTTCTTTAATCTAAGATTCAAATTGTGGTCAGGAAGCTGTTCACAAACAAACACGCATAAATACTCTAAACTAGGCGAAACTTAAGCTCCTTCCAACAACAACAACAACAACAATGAGAGTTTAAAAAATGTCCTTTGCTCCTAATTAGTTTTCTGGATCCGGACTAAGTAACCACTTTCCGTAAATGGTTCACAAGAAGGATGTATTTGACATTTCCCCCCCTTCTCACGATGACAAACAACCATTCATAAATAGCTTTCTGTCAGAGATTGATATGTCAAAAGCCTCAGCTGCCTCTCGCAACGACCAATTGACATCTCCCCAAATGACAGGTAATTTTAAAGGTGAGTCGCGGGGGGAAGTCCTTCATGCCGTAGCAGTCAACCCGAGTCGCTCAGAAGGACTCCTAATGACCTGACTTTTCCTGGAATAGGAAGGTGAATGAAATCTTTAATCAGGTTGAGAGAGAGAGAGAGAGAGAGCGTGTTCAGTTTATCTTTAACATATAAGGAAATCATGAAATTATCTATAATTTTATATAATTACTAACTTCAGAGAGAGAGAGAGAGCGAGAGAGAGAGAGAGAGAGAGAGAGAGAGAGAGAGAGAGAGAGAGAGAGAGAGAGAGAGAGAGTTCAGTTTATCATAGACATATAAAGAAATCATGAAATTTTATATAATTTTATATAAATACTAACTTCAGAGAGAGAGAGAGAGAGAGAGAGAGAGAGAGAGAGAGAGAGAGAGAGAGAGAGAGAGAGAGAGAGAGTTCAGTTTCTCTTCAACATATAAGGAAACCATTAAATCATCTATAATTTTATATAATTACTAACTTCAGAGAGAGAGAGAGAGAGAGAGAGAGAGAGAGAGGAGAGAGAGAGAGAGAGAGAGAGAGAGAGAGAGAGAGAGAGAGAGAGAGAGTGTGTGTTCAGTTTATCATAGACATAAGGAAATGATGAAATTATCTATAGTTTTATATAAGTACTAACTTCAGAGAGAGAGAGAGAGAGAGAGAGAGAGAGAGAGAGAGAGAGAGAGAGAGAGAGAGAGAGAGAGAGAGAGAGAGAGAGAGTTCAGTTTATCATGGACATATAAGGAAATCATGAAATTATCTATAGTTTTATATAAGTAATAACTTCAGAGAGGAGAGAGAGAGAGAGAGAGAGGAGAGAGAGAGGAGAGAGAGAGAGAGAGAGAGATTATTAACAAATAATAAAGTCATCAAATTTTATGAAGTTTTATATAAATACTAACTTCATAATTATTTTAACTTAGAGTAATAAATACTTCAACTGATTGAAAATTATTCAAGCTTATGACAAAATGCTAAAAGATAAATTCCTGTAATTTTTCCGTATATTTCAGAGAGAGAGAGAGAGAGAGAGAGAGAGAGAGAGAGAGAGAGAGAGAGAGAGAGAGAGAGAGAGAGAGAGAGAAAAGTGCCATCATAAGAGAGAGAGAGAGAGAGAGAGAGAGAGAGAGAGAGAGAGAGAGAGAGAGAGAGAGAGAGAGAGAGAGAGAAGTGCCATCATTTTAATTCTCTATTCATCATGTTATCATAATAATCTGTTCGAGTTTGTTTCCTTTTTCCAGTTTACTTCACGGTCTTAAGGAATCAACTTATCAGGAATGGTTTGATATATCCAGATAAGAATGTGATTGGCTGAGTAATGACGACTGCTTAACTTCTCTCTTTTTGCAACGATAACTGATATAAGTTTTAAAGTGGAGGATATAATATTCGTTAAGAAATTCCATCTATAAATCGTCGATGTTTGAGCTTTATTGCGTTCGCTGGAGAGTATGTATTTTATCCCTGTCTTTTTGTTAGTTTTTGAGCATCTTTTCAGAAAAACTACCATACCGATTTCAACCAAACTTAGTTGTTTTATTTGATATGACCGGAGGATGAATCTGTAACATTTTGGATGAAGTACATCAAACTACAAGTACGCATCAGTATTATTATTATTATTACTATCCAAGCCACAACCCTAGTTGGAAAAGCAAGATGCTACAAGCCCAGGGGCTCCAACAGGGAAAAATAGCCCTGTGAGGAAAGGAAATAAGGAAATAAATAAATGAAGAGAACAAATTAACAATAAATCATTCTAAAAACAGTAACAACGTCAAAACAGACATGCCATACATAAACTATTAACAACATCAAAAACAGATATGTCATAAGTAAACTATAAAAAGGACTCATGTCCTCCTGGTCAACAAAAAAGCATTTGTTCCTACTTTGAACTTTTGAAGTTCTACTGATTCAATTACCCGATTAGGAAGATAGTGTCTATGTTAACTTTTAGTTTATGAAAACATTACGCAAAAACTATTGAACCAATTTAAACGAGACTTGTTTATAACGCAAGGACAAATCCTTTAGATTTTAAAGAAACTGCATCTTAGTACAATTACGCAATGGAGTTGAGAGCAGAAGAAGACTGCTTGGCGAGGCGAAGGCATGCTCTTGTGACGGGCCGAGAGAAGGTTGTGAACTCAAAGGCAGTATGAAAGCAGCTGAGTTAATTTATTATAGAACACTCTCCTTTATATACAAAACCTCAAGGCAACAGGAAATTTCATGTTCGAAAGACAGACAATGTTACATAGGGGAAACGCAGACATGTTTATTCTGGTTCTTTTTAGTGCGAGGGAAGAGCGAAGATACAAGCATAATATATACAAAATGAATTATGTACGATGACACACGGTTGGTACACTCTCTACTGAGTGCTACTCTAGTTTATTCATGAAGTTATGCTTCACCTACGCTTTCATGATTATCATTCATGTCTGATTCATTGCCTTTGCATAAAGTAAGGTATTCTTGATCGCAAATCCCATGTCTGTTCAAGATTTCTTGGTCTGGCATTTGTCTGTTAAATATATTTAAAATATTTCGAGTGTAATTCGACACAAGAAACCGATATTCAGAACTTTGAGCCAGAGCTCAAGACTAAACCTTTGTGTGCAAGTTGAAGAATAGATAATGTATTTTCATACTTGATGTTAAAGACCATGTTTGTATGTCCAGGTGATCAGAATATGTTCGTATTTTCAATGCTTGAAAACATGTTAGCATGTTTAACTTTTATGGATATCTTAATGGTCATGACATAATGTGACCTGTACAAATGGAATAAGAAGCTTATAATGAGGAACCCTTCTGTATAAATATGGACATTTGTTTATATTTCAATAAGAATTATGAAAAATATGAAACAATTACTGTATTTTGATGGTGGAAAAGTATTTAGTCGGACTAAAAATTTAATTTTGATAATAATATTTTTCAGTATGCTTTGTCAAATACACTGCCTATATCTTTAAATTTCTTGATCAATTTCCTGACGTGCGTAAAATAAATACAGTATTTTTGTATACACACACACACACACACACACACATATATATATATATATATATATATATATATATATATATATATATATATATATATATATATACATACATACATAATGTGTGTATACAGGTTGTCTACAGAGTCTGGAAATAGGATATTAACACATACTATTAACACAAAAACCATTTTATTTAAATCTAATGTTAATAAATAATAGTTTCAATATGATTTCCATCATTTACAGAAAATAATGTGATGCGCTTTATAAAACTCAGGGGAATTCGATTGAATAGACAGTAAAATTAGATGGGTTACCTATGAGGGTCTCGAAGGTTTAACTGTTTTGCAATTTAACAATAAGACCATCCTTCCTTCTCGTCCACTTAAGAGT
>NC_090757.1:17371518-17384018 GCF_036898095.1 Palaemon carinicauda
ACCTTTATCAACCCTTACTATTATTTAACTCATTTGTCTGTGCATTAAAAAGTGTAAATTTAGTTTTAATGGAGATTACTATGAACAAGTTTTTGGTATGGTTATGGGTAATCTTTTGTCCCCACATTTATCCAACATATATATGGAGTTATTTTAATCTAGATTAATTCCTTCAGTGTGGTCTTCCCAAATTGTTTGGTATCGATATGTTGATGATGTTATAGGTATTTTAGAAGAAAATTTTAATCTCGAGGGTTTTGTTTCAATCATTAATTCATTAGTACCATCTGTAGAATTTACTATAGAAAGGGAAGAAAATAACCGTATCCCATTTTTAGACGTTTTAATAGTTAGAGAAACAGATAAATTTAAGTTTTCCATATATAGAAAGCCTACCAATAATTTTTCATATGTACATTTCTACTCTGGTCACTCTAAAAATATAAAGCATTCATTTTTTTCCTCCATGTACCTTAGTGCATTTAGAATTTGTAGCCTAGAGTACACAGAGGACGAGTTCACTAAAATTGAAAAAAATGCAATAAATTTTTGCTACCCCAAATATTTCTTTTAAAAATGTATGAATAAGTCTAAGAAAACATTTTATATTGTCCACTTAGAGAGGAAGGAAACAATTAATAATAAGCTTTGTTTGCCATTTGATGTTTGTTTTTTAGATGTTATACCCATTTTGAAAAAACTAGATATTGGCGTAGTGTTTAAATATAATTGTATGTTAAAAAACATTATGATTAAGAATAGTTCTGGAAATGATAATAATGTAATATATAGCATTCCTTGTTCAGAGTGTAACTTATTCTATGTCGGCCAAACATCCAAAGGTATCTCAGTCAGATTAAAACAGCATCAGGTGGTTGTCTCCAGGGGTTCTCTTAATAATGCCTTGGCCTCCCACTGGTTAGAGTCAAGTCACAGAATTGGATGGGCAGAGGGAAATAAAATAATCCATGTAAATGACTATATCCAAAGGAATATTGTCGAATCCTTTTTAATCTCTTGTACCAAAGGTAAGGTAAAGATTTGAATCTAAGACCAGGTCTGTTTTCCGTTAATCCAGTATTATCCTTTTATCTAAAATCTGACTTTTCCGGAATTATTGAGAAACTGACAGCTGTTAGATCCCCTTCTCCTGTATAAATACGATGTCTTTGAATTTGTATTCTCATTATTGAGTCTGTTGATGTCCTTAATGGATGAAAGTACTAGCTCCAATCAAGTCTTTTCATTTTTCCTTTCGTGGCTATAATATATATACATACATATATATATATATATATATATGTGTGTGTGTGTGTATATATATATATATATATGTGTGTGTGTGTGTGTGTATATATATATATATATATATGTGTGTGTGTGTGTGTGTGTGTGTGTGTGTATACATACTGATTCAGCTCCTGTCGTATGATAATTTAAGCATTGAATAAGTTTTTTCAAAGTATGGCAAATTCTTTTCGTCCATATTTACTAAAGCTGAAAGGCTAGAGCCTTAAGCGACACCTCTTGCGGTGTACTGTAGGCATGAATTTCAACAGTTGCACTTTGGCAAAGAATGACCTCCAGGAACCCAACGCCGGGCTTTATAGCCCAAATTCTTAAAGCTAATCATAAGTGATTATCTATAAAGCTGTTGATATATCGTTGTTGCACGAGCTTCTTATACATTCAGGAATGTTAGTTCATTTATGTGCAATAAATTGGGTCATTTATAATTTGCGAATTGTTGCAAATCTAGGTGACATGGTATTTATGTCACTTTTTGTGTTTCCTTATCAATTGAGAGATTTCTGTCTCAATTAGTAGTGTCTACTTGAAAGGCTTGAGTTCGACCACATTGTTATATCAAAATAATGATAATCATCACCATCTCCTCCTACGCCTATTGACGCAAAGAGCCTCGGTTAGATTTCGTCAGTCATGTTTATCTCGAGCTTTTAATTTAATACTTCTCCATTCATCATCTCCTACTTAGCACTTCATAGTCTTCAGGCATGTAGGGCTGGGTCTTCCAACTTTTCTATTGCCTTGTTGAGCCCAGCTGAACGGTTGATGAACTAGTCTCTCTTGGGGAGTGCGAAGAGCATGCCCAAACCATCTCCGTCTACCCCTGACTATGACCTCACATGGCACTCGAGTAATCTCTTTTAGTTTCATTTATAATCCTGTCCTGCCATTCAACTCCCAATAATAATGATAATAATAATAATAATAATAGTAATAATAATAATGACACCATCAACAGCAAAAGGAGACTATTTCTTAATTACACACCAGTTTCCTGAATAACTCTTCGCTCTCTTGTCTTATGAGAAAACCCGCATGTCGTTCATATTTCTTTATCTTCCGCCATGCATATAATGCATTTGCTGAATTTTTAGATGGTAGTTCAAGAAGTATAATAATAATAATAATAATAATAATAATAATAATAATAATGATAATAATAATAATGATGATACTACTGCTAGTACTACTACTACTACTACTACTACTACTACTGCTGCTGCTGCTGCTAATAATAATAATAATAATAATAATAATAATAATAATAATAATAATAACGACAGTATCGAAAGGAAACTGAGAACCATTTCTTAATTACTCACCAGTTTCCTTGTCTTATGAGAAGATCCTCTTTGCAATTGAATATTTGCTTGCGCCTTGCATATCGTTCATATTTCACTATCTTCCGCCATGCAGACATACATTTGCTAAATTTTTAGATGCAGATTCGAGACGCAAATTCGAGATGCATTCTTGGAGATGGGAAATCTGATTTGCATTCCTGAAAATGCTTTCCGAGCGAAAGTAAACAGAGCGGAAACCTTTCATGGACCGATACCTCCTGCGCATATTTTTGTATCTGCTCTTTGGTTTTCAATGGTTTCTGGAATTTTGTGTTAACGTCTTCTTGTTAGGAATATTTCGGATTTGAATATTAATGTTTCTTCTTTTTTGGAATATTAATGATGTTTCATTTTTTTTAATATTAATGAGGTTTCTTATTTTGCAATGATGCGGAAATTTTTTGGTGAAATAATATACAGTGATGATTGTATCGATTGGAATTTTGTGTTAATATATTCTTGACATAACTATATAGGATTTGAAGGCTAATGAGGTTTTTTTTTTTTTTTTTTTTTAGAAATGATGTGTAAATTTTTTGGTGAAATAATGTACAGTGATGATTGTATCGGTTGGAAATTTGTGTTAACGATTTCTTGATAGAAATATTTCGGATTTGAATATAAATGAGGTTTCCTTTTTTTTTGAGAAATGAAGCGCGCAAATTTGTTGGCGAAATAATATATAGTGATGATTATATCGATTGAAACTTTGTGTTAATGTCTTTTTGTTTGAAATACTTCGGATTTGAATATGAATAAGGTTTTTTTTTTATATTAATGAGGTTTCTTTTTTTTTTTTTTTTGTAGAAATGATGCGGAATTTTTTGTGAAATAATACATAGTGATGATTATATCAATTGGAATTTTGTGTTAATTTCTTCCTGTTAAAAACATTTCGGATTTGAATATTAATGAGGTTTCATTTTTTTTAATATTGATAAGGTTTCTTTTTTGAATATTGATGAGGTTTCTTTTTTGAATATTGATGCGGTTTTTTTTTTTTTTTTTTTTGGTTTTTTTTTTTTTTGTAGAAATGATAAGGAAATTTCTTTGGTGGAATACTTTGCAGTGATGATTAAATCGATTGGAATTTTCTGTTAACGTCCTCTTGATAAAAATATTTCGGATTTGAATATTAATGAGGTTTCTTCTTTTGAGAAATGGTACAGAAATTTGATGAAGAAATAATTTTGATTGGAGATCATATTGATATCGATGGCTTCTAGAGAATGAAATTTAGTAAACCATTAAGAAAAATGGCCATTTTTTTTTTTTTAAAAGTGACAATTTTGTTAATGAAGGAATATGGATTAGTGATTATACTGATAGCGAGGGGTTATCGAGAATGAAATTTAACAAGCTTTTGAGCTCAGAAAAGGGTAAAATATTTTTCTTTTCTATGAAGGAACAATTGGTTGAGGAAATAATTTTTATTGGTGGTTATATTGATAACGCGGCTTTCAAATTTACGAAACCATTAAGGAAAATGGCCTTTTTTTTAGGGAATGGCAAATTTGTAGTTGAAGTAATATTGATTGGTGATTGAATTAATAATGTGGCCTTCTAGGGCGTGGAATTTAGGAAACACGTAAGATATTTTTTTTTTTTTTTTTTTTTTTTTGAAAAGTTACACACCGAACTTTGTTGATGAAATAAAATCGATTAGTGATTGTTAACGTGAACTTATAGAAAATGGAATTTAGAAAACCACAGAAGTAAATAGTAAAACGAGACTGGGAATGACAAGAAAGCATTAAAGGTGAAATATATTTTTTTCGACTTTTTAATTTGAAGGATTATTTTCTAAACTACCAGATCTAATATTCTTCTGACATATTGCCGGTTAGATTAATATGTTTCAATAAAATGGCCTGAGATTTAAAAAAAAAAAAAAAAAAAAAAAAAAAAAACCTAAAGAAACATCGCATGTGAGGAATAACTGTTTTTTTTACTTTGTTGATGTTCCCAGGTCATTTTATTGCAATACGAAGGACAAACTGTCTATTATTATTATTATTATTATTATTATTATTATTATTATTATTATTATTAGACTAATTTTCCCAATGCAGGGGAAAATAGTCCAGTGAGGACAGGATACAAGGAAATAAGTAAACTACAAGAGAAGTAAAATTGAAAGGAAAAGAATAATATCTTTTGTATTGTTACCGATGTCTTCAACACAGTAGGATTATACTATCAGTAAAATGTTAAATTTTTTTTTCAGATATATTTCTTGATTTTATTTGTCGATATTGAATATGCATATATCATTATCATCATCATCATCATCATTGTTGTCATCATCAGCCGTTTCTATAGTCAATATCTTTTAGCGATGCAGATTTGCACCGACTCACAGCGGTGCCCTTTTAGCTCGGAAAAGTTTCCTGATCGTTGATTGGTTGGACGAGATAATTTTAACCAATCAGCGATCAGGAAACTTTTCCGAGCTAAAACGGCACCGCTGCGAGTCGGTGCAAATCTGCATCGCTAAAAGAAATGGACTTTAGTCCACTGCAGAACAAAGGCCTCAGTGATGCCCTTTTCTTTTCTTCTGTTTGTGGTCTTTCTGTGTCAGTCCACACCCACAATCTATTTGTATATAACCCTAATTAAATGTACCGATATATCTACCCTGCCTCTTAATTTTTCATAGGTGTTTGTTATATAGGTTTACTGTCGATACAAAGCTAAAATCTCTGTTATGATTATTAGAGCAGGATGTTTACCTAACGAACGCTAAAAGTTTTAAATGATACACTACTAAACGTAATGGAATTAGAAAAGATGTGTTATTATGTTACCTAGGTCAACACACACACACACACAAACACACGCGCACACACATATACTATATATATATAATATATATATATTTATATATATATATATGTGTGTATATATATATATATATATATGCATATATATACATATATATATGTGTATATATATATATATATATATATATATATATATATAATATATATATATATATATGCATATATATACATATATACACACATATATGTGTGTATACATATATATATATATATATATATATATATATATATATATATATGTATATATATATAGTATATATATATATATATATATATATATATATATATATATATATATATATATATATATATATATATCAAAGTTATGCGTACGAATAAAAATGGAGGAGTTTCAGGAGCGCGTTACCAACTGACTTCCTCTACTAACATCCCCCAAAGAGAGAAACCTGAAATGGACTCTATCACTATTCAATAGAGAAAAATTTACTCGTTTCGCCCGAATGGATTCCCATCCGAATGATTAGTATTTCCTTGATTCCAAACGTTATTCCAAACGTTACCTTCCCGAAGTTGAATATACATTTTCTCTTAATTTTCCAGATACAAGAAGGTCACTTTCCCTTCCAACAGTGTCTGGCAACGCTGCGGATTTCCTTCTTGGACACATTTTACCTTCTGGTACAACTCTTGTGCTGTGGGGAAAAGCTCTTCTCTTGTATTTCCCCTGATGATAAAAAATGACAAGATACAAGACCATCCCGGGTCTGCTGGGATCTGGGATTCTGCTACTAGAACCGAAAGGGAAAATTGAGAACTTCCATTCCATTTATCTTTTAAATCTGGTTGAACATTTTGAATTAATATTTTTTCCCAGAGTTTTATTTTTCTAATCTGATTGAGCATTTTGAATTAACATTTTTTCCCAAAGTTTTATTTTTTTAATCTGGTTGGGCATTTTTTATTAACATTTTTCCCATAGTTTTATTTTTTTTTAATCTGGTTGAGCATTTTGAATTAAAAATGTTTCCCATAGTTTAATTTTTTTAATCTGATTGAGAATTTTGAATTAACATTTTTCCAAGTTTTATTTTTTTTTTAATCTGGTTGAGCATTTTGAATTAAAAAAATTTCCCATAGTTTAATTTTTTTTTATCTGGTTGAGCATTTTGTATTAAATTTTTTTCCCTTAGTTTTATTTTTTTGATCTGGTTGAGCATTTTGAATTAACTTTTTTTCTCAAAGTTTTATTTTTTTAATCTGGTTGAGCATTTTGAATTAATATTTTTTCCCATAGTTTTATTTTTTTTTTTAATCTGGTTCAGCATTTTGAATTAAAAAAATTTCCCATAGTTTTATTTTTTTTAATCTGGTTGAGCATTTTAAATTAAAAATATTTTCCATGGTTTTATTTGTTTTATCTGGTTGAGCATTTTGAATTAAAAATTTTTCCCATAGTTTTATTTTTTTAATCTGGTTGAGCATTTGAATTAAAAAATTTTCCCATAGTTTTATTTTTTTAATCTGGTTGAGCATCTTGAATTAACACTTTTTTTCCCATAGTTTTATTTTTTAATCTGGTTTATCATTTTGAATTAAAAAATTTTCCCATAGTTTTATTTTTTTTTCTAATCTGGTTGAGCATTTTGAATTAACATTTTATTTTCCATAGTTTTTTTTTTTTTTTTTTTTTTTTTTTTTTTTTTTTTTTTTATCTGGTTGAGTATTTTGAATTAATTTTTTTTCCATTATTCTCATTTTGTAATGGCATGGGGAAAGTATTTGAGAAACATAGATGAAGATTATTTTTTTTTAATGTCTTCAAAAATTAATTGAATAAGGGAACATTTATAACTTCCATTTCATTTATCTTTCAAATCTGGGCTGAACATTTTGAATTAAAAAATTTTCCATTTTTTCATCTTTTTAATGGCATGGTGGAAGTTTTTGAGAAACATCGATGAATATTAACTTTTTGATATCTTTAAATTATGATTTGATAAAGGAAAATTGACAACTTCCATTTTATTTATGTTGTAAATCTAGTTGAACATTTTGAAATAGCATCTTTCCCTTTTCTTCGCATGGTGGAAGTATTTGAGAAACATGGATGAAAATTATTTTTTTAAGATCTTTAAATATAATTTAATGAAGGAAAAATGAGAACTACACATATATATGTATATCTATATATCTATCTATCTATCTATACATATATATATATATATATATATATATATATATATATATATATATATATATATATATATATATATATATATATATATGTTAGTGTTATCATATAAGTGTTTGCTAAACATTCATGAAAATAATTTTTCCCTAATATCTTTAAAATATATTTGAATATTTTAGCCAAGGTGTACATTACTATTTTTTCTAAGCTTGGTGGTGGTATTGCCAAACATTCATGATGATAGTCTTTAGCTAATATATTAAAAACTTAATTGAATATTTTAGCTACGAGAAATAATATATTGCAAAGCCTCGTGTTAAAATTTGCTACACATTAGTCCAGTTATAGTTAAGTTAATTTTTCGCAAATATCTTCGAACTATAATTCAACGTATTAGAAGGAACTAAATTAAATTTAAAGTATTGTTGATCGCTAATATTTTACCAAATAATGCAACATCATTATTTACCCTGATCAGCCTAATGATATACGTTAATGTTAACTGAACTATAGTCCATTTCTTTTAGCGATGCATATTTGCACCGACTCGCGGCTGTACCCTTTTAGCTCGGAAAAGTTTCCTGATCGCTGATTGTCCAACTAATCAGTGATCCGGGAACTTTTCCGAGCTAAAAGGGCACCGCCGCGAGTCGGTGCAAATATGCATAGCTAAAACAAATGGACTATAGTATATAGTTGATTCTGTATTCGAGAACAAACAGATTTTGTTTTCACAAGTTCTTTTATAGTGATAATCTTATGTATTCTAATGCTATAATCCTAATTTTCTTTGATTCTAAAGTGTTTTAGTTTAACTAATAATAATAATAATAATAATAATAATAATAATAATAATAATAATAATAATAATAATAATAAAGGGTAATACAACAACAAAAACAACTGGAGGGGCACTTAGCGGAGCGCAGACCCCAGCCGTGACAGCTTATTTCTTGACCTTTTGCTCGATCTTGACCTTGACCTTTGACCTTAGAATGTATTTATTTGCGTGGATTTTTATGCACTAAAATAGTAACCAAGTTTGAAGTCTAACAATGATGTCCAAACTAATGGCTGATTGATTACGTGAATCAGACATTTTTGTTTTTACCGTAACCTTAACCTTTGACCTTGACATTCCAAAATTTGATAAGTTACAAATCTTTACATAACAGTTAACCTCTGCTGGTTTCTTAATCTAAGAATAAAATTGTGGTCAGGAAGCTGTTCACAAACAAACACGCATAATATACACTAAACTAGGCGAAAACATAACCTCCTTCCTACAACAACAACAACAACAACAACAACAATGAGAGTTTAAAATTTTTTTTTACCGTAACCTTGACCTTTGACTTTGACATCCCAAAATTTAATAAGTTACAGATATTTACGTAACAGTTAACCTCTGCAGGTTTCTTCACTCTAAGATTAAAATTGTAGTCAGGAAGCTCTTCACAAACAAACACGCATAAAAACATTAAACTAGGCGAAAACCTAACCTCCTTCCAACTTCCAACAACAACAACAACAACACAAAAACAACAACAACACCAACAATGAGAGTTTAAAAATGTCCTTTGCTCCTAATTAGTTTTCTGGATCCGGACTAAGTAACCACTTTCCGTAAATGGTTCACAAGAAGGATGTATTTGACATTTCCTCCCCTTCTCACGATGACAAACAACCATTCATAAATAGCTTTCTGTCAGAGATTGATATGTCAAAAGCCTCAGCTGCCTCTCGCAACGACCAATTGACATCTCCCCCAAATGACAGGTAATTTTAAAGGTGAGTCGCGGGGGAAGTCCTTCATGCCGTAGCAGTCGACCCGAGTCGCTCAGAAGGACTCCTAATGACCTGACTTTTCCTGGAATAGGAAGGTGAATGAAATCTTTAATCAGGTTGAGAGAGAGAGAGAGAGAGAGAGAGAGAGAGAGAGAGAGAGAGAGAGAGAGAGAGAGAGAGAGAGAGAGAGAGAGAGAGAGTTCAGTTTATCTTTAACATATAAGGAAATCATTAAATTATCTATAATTTTATATAATTACTAACTTCAGAGAGAGAGAGAGAGAGAGAGAGAGAGAGATGAGAGAGAGAGAGAGAGAGAGAGAGAGAGAGAGAGAGAGAGAGAGAATTCAGTTTAGCATAGACATATAAGGAAATCATGAAATTATCTATAATTCTATATAAATACTAACTTCAGAGAGAGAGAGAGAGAGAGAGAGAGAGAGAGAGAGAGAGAGAGAGAGAGAGAGAGAGAGAGAGAGAGAGAGAGTTCAGTTTATCATAGACATATAAGGAAATCATGAAATTATCTATAATTTTATATAAATACTAACTTCAGAGAGAGAGAGAGAGGAGAGAGAGAGAGAGAGAGAGGGAGAGAGAGAGAGAGAGAGAGAGAGAGAGAGAGAGAGAGAGAGAGAGAGGATATTATTAACAAATAAGAAAGTCATCAAATTTTATGAAGTTTTTATATAAATACTAACTTCATAATTTTTTAACTTTGAGTAATAAATACTTCAACTAATTGAAAATTATTCAAGCTTATGACAAAATGCTAAAGATAAATTCCTGTAATTTTTCCGTATATTTCAGAGAGAGAGAGAGAGAGAGAGAGAGAGAGAGAGAGAGAGAGAGGAGAAGAGAGAGAGAGAGAGAGAGAGAGAGAGAAAAGTGCCATCATAAGAGAGAGAGAGAGAGAGAGAGAGAGAGAGAGAGAGAGAGAGAGAGAGAGAGAGAGAGAGAGAGAGAGAGAGAGAAGTGCCATCATTTTAATTCTCTATTCATCATGTTATCATAATAATCTGTTCGAGTTTGTTTCCTTTTTCCAGTTTACTTCACGGTCTTAAGGAATCAACTTATCAGAATGGTTTGATATATCCAGATAAGAATGTGATTGGCTGAGTAATGACGACTGCTTAACTTCTCTCTTTTTGCAACGATAACTGATATAAGTTTTAAAGTGGAGGATACAATATTCGTTAAAAAATTCCATCTATAAATCGTCGATGTTTGAGCTTTATTGCGTTCGCTGGAGAGTATGTATTTTATCCCTGTCTTTTTGTTAGTTTTTGAGCATCTTTTCAGAAAACTACCATACCGATTTCAACCAAACTTAGTTGTTTTATTTGATATGACCGGAGGATGAATCTGTAACATTTGGATGAAGTACATCAAACTACAAGTACGCATCAGTATTATTATTATTATTACTATCCAAGCCACAACCCTAGTTGGAAAAGCAAGATGCTACAAGCCCAGGGGCTCCAACAGGAAAAATAGCCCTGTGAGGAAAGGAAATAAGGAAATAAATAAATGAAGAGAACAAATTAACAATAAATCATTCTAAAAACAGTAACAACGTCAAAACAGACATGCCATACATAAACTATTAACAACATCAAAAACAGATATGTCATAAATAAACTATAAAAAGACTCATGTCCTCCTGGTCAACAAAAAAGCATTTGTTCCTACTTTGAACTTTTGAAGTTCTACTGATTCAATTACCCGATTAGGAAGATAGTGTCTATGTTAACTTTTAGTTTATGAAAACATTACGCAAAAACTATTGAACCAATTTAAACGAGACTTGTTTATGACGCAAGGACAAATCCTTTAGATTTTAAAGAAACTGCATCTTAGTACAATTACGCAATGGAGTTGAGAGCAGAAGAAGACTGCTTGGCGAGGCGAAGGCATGCTCTTGTGACGGGCCGAGAGAAGGTTGTGAACTCAAAGGCAGTATGAAAGCAACTGAGTTAATTTATTATAGAACACCCTCCTTTATATACAAAACCTCAAGGCAACAGGAAATTTCATGTTCGAAAGACAGACAATGTTACATAGGGGAAACGCAGACATGTTTATTCTGGTTCTTTTTAGTGCGAGGGAAGAGCGAAGATACAAGCATAATATATACAAAATGAATTGTGTACGATCGTGTGACACACGGTTGGTACACTCTCTACTGAGTGCTACTCTAGTTTATTCATGAAGTTATGCTTTACCTAACGCTTTCATGATTATCATTCATGTCTGATTCATGGCCTTTGCATAAAGTAAGGTATTCTTGATCGCAAATCCATGTCTGTTCAAGATTTCTTGGTCTGGCATTTGTCTGTTAGATATATTTAAAATATTTCGAGTGTAATCCGACACAAGAAACCGATATTCATGACTTTGAGCCAGAGCTCAAGACTAAACCTTGTGTGCAAGTTCAAGAATAGATAATGTATTATCATACTTAATGTTGAAGACCATGTTTGTATGTCCAGGTGATCAGAATATGGTCGTATTTTCGAAGCTTGAAAATATTTTATCATGTTTAACTTTTATGGATATCTTAATGGTCATGACATGAATGTGACCTGTACATATGGAATAAGAAGCTTAGAATGAGGAACCCTTCTGTATAAATATGGACATTTGTTTATATTTCAATAAGAATTATGAAAAATGTGAAACAATTACTATATTTTGATGGTGGGAAGGTATTTAGTCGGACTAAAAATTTAATTTTAATAATAATATTTTCAGTATGCTTTGTCAAATACACTGCCTATGTCTTTAAATTTCTTGATCAATTTCCTGACGCATGTAAAATAAATACAGTATTTTGTATACACACACAAACATATATATATATATATATATAATATATATATATATATATATATATATATATATATATATATATATATATATTTATATATAATGTTTGACCGTGACCTTGACCTTCCAAAATTTAATCATTTCAAGCTTTTTACATAAAAAGTTTGTCCCTGCAAGTTTCATTACTATACGATTAAAATTGGGGCCAGGAAAGTATTCACAAACAAACAAGCAAAC
>NC_090757.1:17389018-17391518 GCF_036898095.1 Palaemon carinicauda
TTTAAAATATTCAAAATGAATATATATATATATATATATATATATATATATATATATATATATATATATATATATATATATATATATATATATATATATATGTACATATATATATATATATATGTACATATATATATATATATATATATATATATATATATATATATATATATATATATATATATTATATATGAATGCATATATATGTATATACTGTATATACATATATATAAACATATATATATATATATATATATATATATATATATATATATATATATATATATATATATATATATATATATATATATATGCACACACACACACACACACACATATATATATATATATATATATATATATATATATATATATATATATATATATATATATATATATATATATATATAGCGTATATTCGTAAGCAAGATTAACTCTGTCTAATGTCTGAACTGATAAATATTATTCATTTCATATAAGATTAAGAGATTTACTCTTCGTTCTAAATTGCCATCCAATAGACTAGATTTAATTTATATTTCAGCAAGTTGTTATGACAATACGTTAAAAAGATCACTTTATTTTTTCAAACGCTGTTAAGTCTCCGTTTATCACACAAGTGTAATATAGTTTACCTCTATTTGATAACCGTTTCATTGAGGTAGAAAAAAAAAAAAAAATTCGGTTTACGTTCTGCGGTAGCTATGCCCTGTGGTAGGGCTGTAAGAATACTACCACTGTACATCTTGCATGTCATAGAAAGCGACTAGAAGGACAGCTGCTGCCTTGGAGTCCTGCTGAAGCAAAAGTCCAGGCCCACTGCCAATTGCTGTGGTAACTGCTGCCTTGCAATTGGACTATTTCGTCAAAGATTAGGTCCACCGCCAATAATTGTGGTTGATTACTACAAGGGCATACGATCGTATAGACCCTCTGGCATATAAACCATTGCATCAGGCAACCGACCCCTTAATGATAACGTTGGAAAAGAGCAAGAAGAAGAATGTTGTTATTCAGTTCTGATACGAACACTGACCGTTGTTGTTTATTTACGCTTTTTCTAATTTCAAGATTTTATTGATTTCCAGTATGGATGGTAAATATGATATGAATTTATCTATACCATCTCATTAAGAGAAACATATACTAGGCCAACTTTTTGGCTTTAACCCAGCCACTGAGGGGGGCAAGCCGGTCTCAACTAGGTGCCGGTCCCAAGCCCGGGTAAATGGGGAAGGTTGGCGGCAGGAAAGGCATCCGGCCATGAAAAATTAGCCAAAACCAATATAGCCAGTGGAGATTGTGAACATCGACCCCACACAAAAGTGGGAAAAGATGCAGATAAAGAAGAAGAAGAAAATTGCTTTAAGAGATTCATTAGCGCAAAGGAGCAAAATAATATGTTAAATAGAGCTGCACTACAAGAAACAGTCGTTAATAAGTGAAAGTGATGGGTGGTTAGGATATGGTTACTGAGATTTAGAAACATTACATGGTTATTTAAGTAAATATAAGTTACCTACTTCGCTTTATGAAAGAAAGAAAAATAATTGAAAACATTTGGTTTGAAAGGATCATCCTATTTTTTGATAAGCAGAAAAGAATTAGCTTTGAAATTCCCAATGAAAATGTCTGATGTGTTTCACTCGCAACTCAAAAAAAAAAAAAAAAAAAAAAAAACAAAGGCCTTTTTTCTGCCGTAGGCCAGCGAGTTTTTCGAATATACTGCTAAAGCTGATGAAAATTAGGATTGAATTAACAAGATTAATTCATTCTTTTATGTGAAATAATAGAATTAGTTAAAATAGAACAAAATCCTACTGCCTGCCAACTCCATGAAAAAAAAAGGAACCTGTAACTTTTCTACACACGAAGATTTATGTCCGCGTTTATTATGCGGTAAAAGAATTTTCTTGTAAAATATTTAGAGGTACTTTCTGGTGGTGAAGGCACACGCACACGCACACACACACACCTATACACACATATATACATATATATTATTATTATTATTATTATTATTATTATTATTATTATTATTATTATTACTTGCTAAGCTACAACTCTAGTTGGAAATCAGGATATTATAAGCCAAGGGGCTATGTATAGCATATATATATATATCTATCTATCTGTCTATCTTTATATATATATATATATATATATATATATATATATATATATATATATATATATATATATATATAAATATATATATATATATATATATATATATATATATATATATATATATATATATATATATATATATATACATACCACATAGAAGCATTGCCTCTGTAATATCCAATTGAACTACGGGGAAATTTCTAGCCAATGAGAAGATGTTTTGACAAATTATAAAAAGAATATTGATGATTTGTAAATTGTCCGTAATTGACATTAAATCTTTATATAATTTGTTCCTATTTACTCAAGCATCGTGGTTATCTGTCACTTCTTTTAAATCATTTCCTTTCTTTGAACTTTTCAAATCCAG
>NC_090757.1:17396518-17407438 GCF_036898095.1 Palaemon carinicauda
CTCTATCTCCGTAATGGCCTAGCCATTACTGTACTGTACCTTGCCGGCCGGCAGAGCTGGCCGGCAGGGGTCTTACTGTACTGTACGTCGTTCTACTTCTGGACCTAGTATAGGTTGGGATGTGGAATTGACTCAGCCCATTGCCGGCCGGCAGAGCTGCTGGCCGGCAAGGGTCTTATGTTTTCGAGTGCTGCCCGGACCTCTCTTGGTCCCTCATCCATGCCTGCCGGCAGAGCCGGACGGCATTGGTCAAGGAAGCCTGAATTAGTTTCTCCCCTTCCTTATATGCACTCTTTCGGTTGCCGGGCTTGGAGGTTGTGTACACTCTTATCCCGGCATCCATTCTATTTTCTTCTAGTGCTGTACCTGTCCCGGCTGCCGGCCTCATAGGCCGGCAGCCGGGCAGGTGTAGTCCTCTGGTTCTTTTGCTGCCGGCTGGCATCGGTCTTGTACCTTTGCCGGCCGGCTTATGTCAGTCCTTGTCTGCCGGTCACCAAGAGTGTAACCGGCAGCTGGGTACTACCTTGTGTAGTTGCTGGCCGGCAGCCATTGCCGGCCAACACTGGCTGTTACCGGCCGGCAGTTGCTGCCGACCGGCACATGCATTTGAACCAGAGTGCTGCCGCCCTATAGCTGTTAAGTAGTATACTTTAAAGCTAGTTGTGGTGTGTGCCGGCCGGCAAAGGCAGGCCGGCACACATCCCCCTATACTGTACTAGTATTCTTCTGTATAGCATATACAGTAAGAAGAAAACTATAGTAAAGGTTTTGGTACAGCACTGTATCTTCTAACACTATTGTGTTTTCTTGCACATCCCTTTGCTGTTGCCCTCAGATAGGAAGCTGAGTTCTTCCCTGTCTATTATCCAGGATTTTAAAATCATTGCTTAGGTGTGAGCTCCACCTGTTTCCTCTGGAAACCTTGCATTGGTTACTCTAGAAGAGATAAACCATTTTTGATTTTATTATCTGGAAGGCTGCAACAATGGGTTGTGAGGGAAACACAAGTGTGTGTCTTTCCTTTCTGAATTGTTATGCTATACTATGCATATCCAGTGATTCATAGTGCACTTGATACTCATGGAAATTTCTTCTCTTTACAGAAGGACACTCCGAAGTGGGGAAGTGCTTTCTGCAATGTCAGCAGCAAGAACCTCTGCGGACATGAGTTTTGTAGGAGACACGCAGCATACGCTGTCTCCAAGGATGATCTCCGGTATTGGGACCCTCAGGTATGTACTGTGTGCACTAACCTGATTAATGAGACATTTAAATAGCTAGGAAGAAGCTTCGTACCTGGGTAAGGGGCTTCCAAAAGAACACTTCTGGCCCTTATCTTCCAAGTGAGAAGATGAGGGCGTATCCTTTCCCTAAGGCATCAGCTGATGCAGTGATTCCCCAGCCTCAAGAGGAGATCCCCTAAGTTCAGATCCAGGTGGATGCTGAAGTCGCGGTCGCGATGCAAGACATCCAGCTAAATGACAGGATGTCTGATGTGGACGGGTGTCAGGAGGAAGACCTCCTGGCAGAAGCCCAGGATGAAGTTCAAGCCCCTCTACATCGGCCGGTCTCCCAGTAGAGCTGGGACAGGCCCTCTCTTCTATTGTTGGAATGATCCAACAAATGCAGAAGGAGAATCAGGAGAAGGCGGCTGCAATGGAACTGCGAATGCAGTGCCTTGCAGAATCACATGGGCCCCAGAAAAAGCTCAATTGAAAGACCTTCCCTTGTGCTCAGATGCTAACCCATGGAGATATGCTGAGCACATGCCGATGACGACTGGAAAGATCGTCATCTCGGATAAGCTGGGCTCAGTTCCCCTAGAGGGTGGAATTCTGGCCCAGCAAGGCATCATATCCGGACTGTTATGTCCGGCTGAGGAAGGAACCAGCTTCAAAGGAGGAGACAGAGCCGAAGGAGGTCATAGTGATGGACCATGCTAAGGCTCAAGCTCTACTTTCATCCTCGATGAAAGAGAGGGACTTCTCTAACTCAAAGGTAGCTGCATTGAATAGGAAGCTCCCTTCCTTTGTGTCCTCGCCTACTAGAGCCTTCCCCCTTTTACAGAAAGGGTTTCTGGCTGTACTAAAAGCAATCGAGGCCGGCAAGTCTGGCCCCTCCCTAGAGGAGTGTAAACCCTTGTCGCTGGCCCTGCCTATGGACCACAAAGACTGGAAGGACGTCCATCTTACGTTCTCAGTGGGAAAGTTGGAGGCTGATATTGCCGGACGTCAGTTCGGCAAGGACCTCCCTAAGCTGTCTGACTTTCTTTTGCGAAGTGAGTTCGATACAAAAGAAAGACTGACTGCCTCAATGTCTCTTCAGACTACTCTCGAGACGATGGCAAGTGACCCCAAGGTCCATGAAATGTTCATGGTAGTGGCCAAGCCTCATCTGGCCACAGTGACGAAGGACCTTTATGGCTTCGTCAAGGCAAGGAGAGCTTGTAGGGAGTTCGTGTTTACCTCGGCTACGGTGAGGCACGAGCTAAAGAAACTAATCTCCTCCAACATTTAGGGAAAAGACCTTTTTCCCTACCGACTTGGTCAAAGAAGTTGTTGATAAAGCCGCCTTGGAGAATAGAAACCTTCTTCAGAAGTGGGGCCTGGCTATCAAAAGAAAGTCTTCCCCGGATGAGGGTCCTCAACCAAAGAGGAAGACTATGAGGACTAGGCTACCGTCTCGGCCAGCCAAGCCTCTTAGACAGCAACAGCAACTGCAATTGCCATTGCCCCCAGTGCCCCAGATCGTGGCACAAACCCCGACCACCTTTCAGTGGGTACCCCAGGCCGTGTCGACACAGTCCACGGCATTCACCCCAGCGTTCGAAGGGCAGTCTACTTCCTTTCGAGCAAAGCCCAGAGGAGCAGCCAGAGGCTCGTCTAGACGCCCCTCAAGGGGAAGGGGATTCAGGGGTGGTCGTGGTCAGGAAGGCAAGACCTCAGGACGGCAGTCCAAGTGAGGTGATACCGGTAGGAGGGAGACTTCTGAAATTTCGGGATCGGTGGACCTTCGATCCCTGGGCCCATAGCCTACTCAAGAATGGACTGGGCGGGAGCTGGTACAGCACTCCACCCCCGTACCTTCGGTTTTTCCAACACCCCACCCCTGTTATGGAGGAGTACGTTCAAGAACTGTTGGAGAAAAAGGGTGAAGCCCATCAATTTCTAAGGGAGGCTGTTTTGTGTCCCCAAGAAAGACTCGGAAAAGCTCAGAGTCATTCTGGACTTGTCGCCACTTAACAAGTTCATAGTGAATTGCAAATTCAAAATGCTAACACTGCAACACATAAGGACCTTACTGCCCAAGAGGGCATATTCCGTCTCTATAGACTTGTCAGACGCCTACTGGCACATTCCAATTAGCCATCGACTCTCCCCCTACCTAGGGTTCAGGCTACAACGAAGACTATACGCCTTCGGAGCCATGCCATTCGGGTTAAACATAGCCCCAAGGATTTTTACGAAGCTTGCGAGCGTAGCTCTCAAACAATTTCGCCTAAAGGGAATTCAGGTAGTAGCCTACCTGGACGACTGGTTGGTGTGGGCAGCATCCGAGACAGAATGCTTGCAAGCTTCCAGTCAAGTGATCCAGTTCCTAGAGTACCTAGGCTTCAAGATCAACAGAAAAAGTCTCGACTTTCTCCATCTCAAAAGTTCCAGTGGCTAAGATCCACTGGGACCTTTTGTCACACCGTTTCTCCACCCCGGCGAAGAAAAGGAAGGAGATAGCGGGTTCTGTCAAGAGACTTCAAGATTCCGAAAGGATATCAAGACACGAGCAGGAGAGAGTACTGCGCTCTCTCCAGTTTGCTTCAGTGACAGACCCAGTGCTAAGAGCACAGCTAAAGGATGCAATCGGAGTTTGGAGAAGTTATGCACCAAACGCGTGAAGAGATCTGAGAAGACCAGCCGCTTCGGCTAAGTACTCTTCTCAGGCCTTGGTCCCAAGCCAGACATCTAAAGAAGTCAGGTTCTTCTTCAGCCACCTTCCCCGTCGGTGACGATTCACTCAGACGCCTCGAAGGAGGGATGGGCAGGTCACTCTCATCGGAAAAAAGTCCAGGGGACTTGGTCCAGGCTATTCAAGACCTTTCTCATAAAACTTTCTAGAAGCTAGGGCAGTGCTCCTTACCTTAAAGAAAGTCTCCCCGCGTCATTCGTTCCACATAAAGTGGTGATAGACAGCGAGGTAGTTGTGAGATACTTGAATCGACAAGGATCGAGGTTACCACCTCTCAACCAGGTGATGTTGGCCGTCTTCCGATTGGCGGAAAAGAAGAAGTGGTACCTGTCGGCAGTTCACCTTCAAGGAGTCCGCAATGTGACAGCGGACGCTCTATCCAGGTTCACACCGATAGAGTCTGAATGGTCCTTAGACGCAGGATCATTCTCCTTCATTCTGAATCAGTCCCAGAACTGCAGATAGACCTCTTTGCGACGAAAGACAACAAGAAGTTGCCCCTGTACGTGCCCCGTACGAGGACCCCTTAGCGGAAGCAGTGGACGCGATGTCCCTCGACTGGAACAGATGGTCCAAGATTGATCTGTTCCCTCCTCCCAACCTTCTGTTGAGGGTCCTCAACAAACTGAGATCCTTCAAAGGGTAGCGGCAATAGTGGCCCACAAGTGGCCGAACAGCGTGTGGTTCCTCCTGGCATTGGAACTGTAGCTGAAGTTTGTACCACTACCAGATCCAGTTCTGACCCGGCGAGTCCAGAAGTCAACTGTCTGCGCTTCATTACAGAAAACCCGGACCCTGCAGTTCATGATTTTCTCTCCCTAGCGGTGAGAAAGCGTTTCGGGATTTCGAAAGCCAGTATAGACTTCCTTGAGGAATATAAGTGCAAATCTACTAGAAGGCAATATGAGTCATCTTGGAGAAAATGGGTGGCCTTTTGTCAAGGCGAAGATTCCGCAGGAGATCTTGACAGACTTCTGCTTATCTTTTTCCCCACCTCCATGGTCAAGGGTTGGCAGCGAACACGATTTCAGCGTGTAAGTCTGCTTTGACAAGACCCATTCTATATGCCTTCCAGGTCGACCTAGGTAACGAGATCTTTAATAAAGTCCCGAAAGCCTGTGCTAGGCTCAGACCTTCAGCACCTCCAAAGCCCATTTCATGGTCTTTAGACAAGTTCTTCATTTCGCTTCTCTGTTGAGCAATGAAGACTGTGCGTTAAAGGATTTGACACAAAAAGTTATTTTCCTATTTTGCACTCGCGTCCGGGGCCAGGGTTAGTGAGATTGTAGCCTCTCGAGAGAGGCAGGTCGTGTTCAGTTCCTGGATGGGGAAGAACTGAACCTGTTTCCGGATCCTACGTTTCTCGCCAAGAATGAGTTACCCACCAACAGGTGGGGTCCCTGGAGAATCTGCCCTCTGAAAGAAGATGCATCTCTATGTCCAGTAGAATGCCTAAAGGTCTATCTTCATAGAACTGTAGACTTCAAGGGTGGTCAACTATTCAGGGGAGAAACATCAGGCTCAAATTTATCTCTGAATCAACTCAGAGCGTAAATCACATATTTTATTCGCAGAGCGGATCCTGACAATACACCCGCAGGTCACGATCCGAGGAAAGTTGCCTCATTCTTAAATTTCTTTAATTGTATGGATTTTGAACATCTCCGTTCATACACTGGCTGGAAGTCTTCCAGAGTGTTCTTTCGCCACTATGCGAAGCAAGTAGAGGAACTAAAAGAGATCTGTGGTAGCAGTGGGTCGCGGTGTTAACCCTACTGTTTAACTCTGCGAGGAACAGTGGTCTTAATTGGGACGATTGATTCCAGGGTGAGTGTGTAGTTACATACTGTACTACAAACTAAGTGAGGGCACTGTGTTGCCCATCCAGACTGTTCCATTTCCGAAGGTGAACCTAGCATAAGTGCAGACATGTGTGCCGAGCGTTTCTAACGCTAATGTCATTGATTTGTAATACAGGCTTTTATGACTTTGATACCTCGGTATCTTGAAAGTGGCATCTAATGTTTTTTCTTCAGACAAACAAGCTCTGTTTACTATCATACTTATGCTTAAAGTTTTAGGTTATCCTCTTCTTATATATATATATATATATATATATATATAATTGTGGTTAACCTGTCTATTTATTGCCTGTCAATAATCTGGTTCTTGAGTACCTTGCGTCTCCTTCACCTGTGTCAATTTATTGGTATAATTGAGCATTCATTCTATGTACCTTATCTGGGATAATTCTAATAGAATTGTTCCTTTATGCAAGCTATGTTGCATTGGTTTTCCTCCTATGCGGATATAAAACCCTTTGTCCCAATACAAGTATTGTGCGGAAAACTGGGTCGATATTTCATATTGACGCAGTGGTCCTTTACAAACTATGCTTTACTTAATATAGGGTGAGACCACTATATTAGCTTGCTTGGTATTCATACATAGATATATGTACTCTTCGAGACTTTTCCAGAGTCTAGTAGGACTCTTCCCTGTAGGGGGCAGGAAGCTCTAACATAGTTTATAGTTAGTTGAAAAGATGTATAACGGTAACATCTTAGGTCTCTAGGTCTAGTCGACCGGGAAAAAATTACCTCCGGGGGAGTACGGCACGTTCTGAGAATCCACAGATACAGTAATGCTCTGGTACACTTCCATCAGGACGACATGGCTTGAGCCCAAAAAACGGATTTTGAGCGAAGCGAAAAATCTATTTTTGGGTGAGATGGCCATGTCGTCCTGATGGACCCCGCCCTTGCCTTTCTAAGAAAGGGCTGTAGGACCCCTCCCTACATACAGTATCTGTAGCACCTCGTGTACGCTACAAGGAATACAGATGGCGCCAGGATTGGCGCCAGGCACGCATACGAATCGGGGGATAGGGAAGCCTTGGGAGCGGCTCCCCCTTTTTCTTTCCCGAATTCGTATCTCGTCAATCACCTCCTACGAGACGAAATCTCTGTCCAGGATGTAGATTGCCATGTGACGTGTCTAGAATATGTCCTCTGATATGTCGCGATATCCCTTTCACGAGGGATACTCGCTCCAGGAGTTAGAATTCTGGTACCTTAAGGTAAATTCTCTGGGAATATCGCCGTAGTTGTAATATACCCTAGGAAGCTACCCTTTAGGAACTTCCATCAGGACGACATGGCCATCTCACCCAAAAATAGATTTTTGGCTTCGCTCAAAATCCGTTATATGTGTGTGTGTATATATATAATATATATATATATATATATATATATATATATATATGAATGGGTGTATATAAATATTTCTCTTATTTGTTTAATCATTTGTATGTTTATTGTTTTTATTACGCAAAACTTAATGATTTTTTTTTTACATGAAATGCTTACTTAAATGTTAGTCTTATGACTGGCAATAAATTATTTGGTTTTGGGAGAGATAGGAATGTGAGTTTATAGGAGGGCCGGGTTTCTGTCTCAGCGGATATTGGTGTTTGAACTTCTGATTAAATAGATCTACATAGACGTCTTTTATTCTTGTAGAAAAATGTTTCTCCATAATTAAGCAATAGTGAAAATAAGGTAGCAAATATGTCTCCACAATTAAGCAATAGTGAAAATAAGGTAGAAAATATGTCTACATAATTAAGCAATAATGAATATAAGGCAGAAAATAAGCAATTATGAAATTAAGGCAGAAAATATGTCTCCATAATTAAGCAATAGTGAAAATAAGGTAGAAAATATGTCTCCACAAGTAAGCAATAGTGAAAATAAGGCAGAAAATATGTCTCCATAATTAAGCAATAGTGAAAATAAGGTAGAAAATATGTCTACATGATTAAGCAATAATGAATATAAGGCAGAAAATATGTCTCCATAATTAAGCAATAGTGAAAATTAGGTAGCAAATATGTCTACATAATTAAGCAATAGTGAAAATAAGGCAGAAATATGTCTCCATAATTAAGCAATAGTGAAAATTAAGTAGAAAATATGTCTCCACAATTAAGCAATAGTGAAAATAAGGCAGAAAATATGTCTCCATAATTAAGCAATAGTGAAAATAAGGTAGAAAATATGTCTCCACAATTAAGCAATAGTGAAAATAAGGCAGAAAATATGTCTCCATAATTAAGCAATAGTGAAAATAAGGTAGAAAATATGTCTACATAATTTAAGCAATAATGAATATAAGGCAGAAAATATGTCTCCATAATTAAGCAATAGTGAAAATGAGGCAGAAAATGTCTCCACAATTAAGCAATAGTGAAAATAAGGCAGAAAATATGACTCCATAATTGAGCAATAGTGAAAATAAGGTAGAAAATGTCTCCATATTTGAAAAAAAAAAGTGGAAATAAGGTAGAAAAATATTTCTATGATTAAGAAAGAGTGAAAATAAGGTAAAAGAATATTTCTCCATAATTAGGAAAGAGTGAAAATAAGGTAGAAGAATATTTCTCTATAATTAAGAAAGTGTGAAAATAAGGTAGAAAAAACCTTCTTCATAATTAAGAGAGAAAATATGGTACTAAAATATTTCTCCATAATTAACAGAGAGAGGAAATATGGTAGATGAATATGTTTCCATAATTAAGAAAGTGTGAAAATAAGGTGGGCGGATATTTCTCCATAATTAAGAGCGAAAATAAGGTAGAAGATATTTCTCTATAATTAAGATGTGAAAATATGGTAGAAGAATATTTCTCCATAGTTAAGAGAGAAGGTTAGTACAAGAGCATTTCTCCATAATGAAGAAAGAGAAAATATGGTAGACGAATATTTCTTCATAATTAAGAAAGAGTGAAAATAAGGTAGAAGAATATTTCTATAATTAATGTGTGAAAATATGATAGAATATTTCTCCATAATTAAGAGAGAAAATGCGTAGAAGAATATTTCTCCATGATCAAGAAAGAGAAAATATGATAGACAAATATTTCTCTATAATTAAGAGTGAAAATAGGGTTGAAGAATATTTCTCCATACTTAGTGAAAATAAGGTAGAAGAATATTTCTCAATAATTAAAAGAAGAGTGAAAATATGGTGAAGAATATTTCTCCATACTTAAGAAAGAGAGAAAATAAGGTAGAAGATTATTTCTATATAATTAAGAAAGTGGGAAAATATGGTAGAAAAATATTTCTCCATAATTAAGAGAGAAAATATGGTAGAAGAATATTTCTCCATAATAAATAGAGAGAAAGTATGGCAGAAGAATGTTTCTCCATAATTAAGAGAGTGAAAAATGGTAGAAGTATATTTCTCCATAATTAAGAAAGAGTGGAATTATGGTAGAAGTATTTTTCTCCATAATTAAGAAAGGGTGAAAATAAGGTAGAGCATATTTCTCCATAATTAAGAATGAAAATAAGGCAGAAGCATATTTCTCCATAATTAAGAGAGTGAAAATAAGGTAGAATATATTTCTCCATAATTGATAAAGAGTGAAAACAAGGAAGGAATAATATTTCACCAATGATTGTCGGCATTTAAAAGACGATACAAAACTAACGTAAACAGATTAATCGAAAGAAATAATGAATCGTTGATAATATAGCAATTCCACTTCATGAATAAAAACCATTTAACGATGTCTTGAACTAAACTCTATCATGAAAAAGTACCTTGAATTCCAGCCTCAATAAAACTAGTGAATATTCAACTCTGAATTCAATCGTCATCTGATGATGTTCGATATCTTTTGTTCGAAAGAGTTCAACCGCCGTTGCCTTCAGGGAGGTTGGGAATCTCTGAAAGCTTTTGTTGTTATGCAAGTTAATCTTACTGCAACTCAGTGTTTTACTCTCTCTCTCTCTCTCTCTCTCTCTCTCTCTCTCTCTCTCTCTCTCTCTCTCTCTCTCTCTCTCTCTCTCTCTTTCTTGTTATGCACGATAAAATTACTACAACTCAGCGTTTACTCTCTCTCTCTCTCTCTCTCTCTCTCTCTCTCTCTCTCTCTCTCTCTCTCTCTCTCTCTCGTTATGTAAGATAAAATTACTACAACTCAGTGTTTTACTCTCTCTCTCTCTCTCTCTCTCTCTCTCTCTCTCTCTCTCTCTCTCTCTCTCTCTCTCTCTCTCTCTCGTTATGCAATATAAAATTACTACAACTCAGTGTTTTACTCTCTCTCTCTCTCTCTCTCTCTCTCTCTCTCTCTCTCTCTCTCTCTCTCTCTCTCTCTCTCTCTCTCTCTCTTGTTATGTAAGATAAAATTAATACAACTCAGTGTTTAACTCTCTCTCTCTCTCTCTCTCTCTCTCTCTCTCTCTCTCTCTCTCGTTATGCAATATAAAATTACTACTACTCAGTGTTTTACTCTCTCTCTCTCTCTCTCTCTCTCTCTCTCTCTCTCTCTCTCTCTCTCTCTCTCTCTCTCGTTATGCAATATTAAATTACTACAATCAGTGTTTTACTCTCTCTCTCTCTCTCTCTCTCTCTCTCTCTCTCTCTCTCTCTCTCTCTCTCTCTCTCTCTCTCTCTCTCTTGTTATGCAAGATAAAATTACAACTCAGTGTTTTACTCTCTCTCTCTCTCTCTCTCTCTCTCATCGTTATGCAAGATAAAATTACAACTCAGTGTTTACTCTCTCTCTCTCTCTCTCTCTCTCTCTCCTCTCTCTCTCTCTCTCTCTCTCTCTCTCTCTCTCTCTCTCTCTCTCTCTTGTTATGCAAGATAAAATTACAACTCAGTGTTTTACTCTCTCTCTCTCTCTCTCTCTCTCCTCTCTCTCTCTCTCTCTCTCTCTCTCTCTCTCTCTCTCTCTCTCTCGTTATGCAATGTAAAATTACTACAACTCAGTGTTTTACTCTCTCTCTCTCTCTCTCTCTCTCTCTCTCTCTCTCTCTCTCTCTCTCTCTCCTTATGCAAGATAAAATTACTACAACTCTGTGTTTTACTCTCTCTCTCTCTCTCTCTCTCTCTCTCTCTCTCTCTCTCTCTCTCTCTCTCTCTCTCTCTCTCGTTATGCAGATA
>NC_090757.1:17420438-17442938 GCF_036898095.1 Palaemon carinicauda
GCAAAAACCTTTACAGGAAATGGAAGGTAAACTACACGGAAATTATTGATGATGTCTGCCGTGTTAACATTGTACACTGTGAAAGAACAGTATTGAAAATTCACTTATTGACTTGTGGTGTTATTGTTTATTATTTTAAATTGTGTATGCTTTTGTTTACTTAGCATCGGAAGACAATATTTACACACATCGCCGACTAAAATGAATAAATTTATCTCAAAATCGGTGGAACATCAGAAGTTCGAACTTGAAGTCAATGTTTTTATATTGAACAGGCTGACATAAGTCTCTTCATTGTTTATATATGACAGATCTATTTTATTTTTATTATTATTATTATTATTATTATTATTATTATTATTATTATTATTATTATTATTATTATCCAAGCTACAACCCTAGTTGGAAAAGCAAGATGCTATAAGCCCAGGGGCTCCAACAGGGAAAAATAGCCCAGTGAGGAAAGGAAATAAGGAAATAATTAAATGAAGAGAACAAATTAACAATAAATCATTCTAAAATAAGTAACAACGTCAAATAAGACATGTCATATATAAACTATTAACAACATCAAAAACAAATATGTCATAAATAAACTATAAAAAGACTCATGTCCGCCTGGTCAACAAAAAAGCATTTGATCCAACTTTGAACTTTTGAAGTTCTACTGATTCAACCACCCGATTAGGAAGATCATTCCACAACTTGGTATCAGCTGGAATAAAACTTCTAGAGTACTGCGTAGTATTGAGCCTCGTGATGGAGAAGGCCTGGCTATTAGAATTAACTGCCTGCCTATTGTTTATTATTTCAAATTGTGTATGCTTTTGTTTACTTAGCATCGGAAGACAATATATACACACATCGGCGACCAAAATGATAATAAATTGATCTCAAAATCGGTGGAACATCAGAAGTTCGAACTTGAAGTCAATGTTTTTATGTTGAACAGGCTGACATAAGTCTCTTCATTGTTTATATATGGCAGATCTATTTTAACGATGCTTATCTTAAGATATTTCATATTTTTCCTTTGTTAGCCTACTTCTCATATATAGTTTATTTATTTCTTTGTTTCCTTCAACCACTGGACTATTTTTCCCCGCTGGAGACCTTGGGTGTATAGCATCTTGCTTTTCAAATTAGGGTTACAGTTCAGTTGATAATTATAATAGTAATCTCCCTTATATAATAAGAACAAGTGTGTGTGTGTATATATATATATATATATATATATATATATATATATATATATATATATATATATATATATATATATATATACTTATTTCCTGTTCGTTAAGAGGGAAAAGGAAGTATTCATACCCTGGTGAGAGTGGCTACCCCAAGAAGAACACTCGAAAACCACACTCCCGCACAAATATCCGAACCACCGGGTGATAGTTAAGAAAGAGGGGGGTAGACAGGAAGGGTTTAATATGTATGTGCGTTTGTGTGTATATCTATCTATAGTCCATTTCTTTTAACGATGCATATTTGCACCGACTCGCGGCGGTGTCCTTTTAGCTCGGAAAAGTTTCCTGATCGCTGATTGGTTAGAATTATCTTGTCCAACCAATCAGCGATCCGGAAACTTTTTCGAGCTAAAAGGGTACCGCTGCGAGTCGGTGCAAATATGCATCGCTAAAAGAAATGGACTATAGGTATTTATGTGTCCTGTTTGATGGATCGGATATGATAATAATTATAGTAATAATAATAATAATCATAATGATGTTGATAATGAGGACAAAATGCATCAATTGAAATGTTGAGTGGTATCCGGGTCTTTCGAAATTATCCGAGTCAGTATCTTTCACTTGAGTGTTCTGGAAAGTTTTAAGTGAACAGTCGTAGTCTTCTGGAATTGAAGGTAAGACCATTAATTCGCGCTTTATTGCTCACTTTGACCCAAGATCTCTTTTTGCAAGGAGAGCCTTTGATCTCAGTGAGGCAGAATGAATCTCTCTCTCTCTCTCTCTCTCTCTCTCTCTCTCTCTCTCTCTCTCTCTCTCTCTCTCTCTCGTGTGAACTCAAAAAAAAGTTTAGAAAGATTAGTGTAGCTCTCACACACAGACGCACGTCTGTGCTATAAAAACTTGGAAAATATTGTGTAAATATTTTCATTACATATTATTTGGATCATTAAATGAAGTTTTAACGTTTTCAAACAAAACCAATTATTTGGAACTCGGTTATTTCATCATCCGCGAAACTATTGATTATTAACTAACCAGTGTTCATTTAGATAGAAGATCCTGATTCTGCTTTTTTTTTTTTTTTTTTTTTTTTTTTTTTTTTTTTTTTTTTTTTTTTTTTTTTTTTTTTTTTTTTTTAGTAAATGCACTGTAATTATTGTAATACTATTCATGTTGAGGAGGCTGGTAGCAAACATTATAGTGCCCTAAAAGTTTGTTTTGATAATTTTGATAATTTTTAGAGAGCTAAAGATTTTTAATTTTCGGCAAGTGAGATATACTATAGTCGCCTCAGAGATTCCAGGTGAAATTAGCCCCACCCCTGAAACGACGAGATTGGCTATGACGTCATCAGGAGGTGGAGCTTGTTTTGTCCGGAATCTTTCTGGCGATTATAGTTATTATAAAAATCGAAATGTATTGATAATTACTGTTAGTGCAGTCAAAATGAAAACATGAGTATGTCACTGAAACAATCTGGTGTTTAAAACTTTAAACTTGCAGCGATTGTTTTTATGGTTAGCATGCTGGCATGAATCTAATTTTGTATTTTATATATGAAAGTTCTCTTTTAATATTGTTATTGTTTTTCAAACATCTTATTTTAATTGTTTATCACTTCTCTTGTAGTTTATTTATTTCATTATTTTCTTTCCTCACTGGGCTACGTTTTTCTTGTTGGAGCACTTGTGCTAATGGGCATCCTGCTTTTCCAAGTAGGATTGTAGCTTAGCTAATAATAATAATAATAATAATAATAATAATAATAATAATAATAATAATAATAACGTGACTTTCTCTTCAACAGGTGCAAGAAAATCACCACTTCTGATGCGGCCAAGGTCAGTAATCCGCATCTGTCCATTTATATTAATTATTGTAATCACATACAAACTTTCCTCACTCAACAGTGGTCGGAAGTGAGATAGTGTTAACGGAAATGTTTGGTTTTCTGTGGTATTTTTTTTAATCAGTTTCTGTTTGATTGTTAGGAATTATTTTAAAATTCTGTGGTAGTTTTTTTAATCAGTTTCCGTTTGATTGTTAGGAATTATTTTAAAATTCTGTGGTAGTTTTTTTTAATCAGTTTCTGTTTGATTGTTAGGAATTATTTTAAAATTCTGTGGTAGTTTTTTTAATCAGTTTCTCTTTGATTGTTAGGAATTATTTTAAAATTCTGTGGTAGTTTTTTTAATCAGTTTCTGTTTGATTGTTAGGAATTATTTTAAAATTCTGTGGTAGTTTCTTTTAATCAGTTTCTGTTTGATTGTTAGGAAATATTTTAAAATTCTGTGGTATTTTCTTTTAATCAGTTTCTGTTTGATTGTTAGGAAATATTTTAAAATTCTGTGGTATTTTCTTTTAATCAGTTTCTGTTTGATTGTTAAGAATTATTTTAAAATTCTGTGGTATTTTTTTAATCAGTTTCTGTTTGATTGTTAGGAATTATTTTAAAATTCTGTGGTATTTTTTTTAATCAGTTTCTGTTTGATTGTTAAGAATTATTTTAAAATTCTGTGGTAGTTTTTTAATCAGTTTCTGTTTGATTGTTAAGAATTATTTTAAAATTCTGTGGTAGTTTTTTAATCAGTTTCTGTTTGATTGTTAGGAATTATTTTAAAATTCTGTGGTATTTTTTTTAATCAGTTTCTGTTTGATTGTTAAGAATTATTTTAAAATTTTGTGGTATTTTTTTAATCAGTTTCTGTTTGATTGTTAGGAATTATTTTAAAATTCTGTGGTAGTTTTTTTAATCAGTTTCTCTTTGATTGTTAGGAATTATTTTAAAATTCTGTGGTATTTTTTTTAATCAGTTTCTGTTTGATTGTTAGGAATTATTTTAAAATCCTGTGGTAGTTTTTTTTAATCAGTTTCTGTTTGATTGTTAGGAATTATTTAAAAATTCTGTGGTAGTTTTTTTCTTTTGGGGGTGGGGTTTGGGGGGGGTTAGCATTATATTGTAATTCTATCAGTTGCTGAGCTACCGTTAGGAATTATTTTGAAATTCTGTGGTAGTTTTTTTTTGTGTGTGTGCGGGGGGGGGGGGGGGCATTATATTGTAATTCTATCAGTTGCTGTGCTACCGTTAGGAATTATTTTGAAATTCTGTGGTATATTTTTTTGTGGGGGGGGGGGAGCATTATATTGCAATTCTATCACTTAATGTGTTACTGTTAGGAGTTATTTGTAAATTCTTGTTTTTTAATTTCTTGTGGAGGGGGACATTATAATTTTGTCAGTTGATGTGTTACTGTTATGATTATTTTAAAATTTCCAACACGTCATAACTTATTTTGTTTACCTTCTAAATAAGCGGATAGTCTTCACGATCTCTCTCTCTCTCTCTCTCTCTCTCTCTCTCTCTCTCTCTCTCTCTCTCTCTCTCTCTCTCTCTCTCTCTCATTTTTAATTGTAAAAATCAATCTTATGTACTAATGTGAATTTGAGATTTCCTGTATATACAGATAGTAAAATAATCAGAAAAAAAATGTAAACAAAATTATGATAGATTAAAAAAATCTCGTTGTACCACCAACCTAATGTTTATCCGTTTAAACATAACAAATAAATCAAATAACACGTTAATAAGCCCAAATATTACCGACTAAAAGATCATGTCCTTTATTTTATTAACATCTCTCGAAAACTACCTCTAAGTGGAATGACACACAAAATATAATTTATCATTTATATCATCTAAGGATCACTCTTCAAAGTACTAACTAAAGTATAGTCCATTTCTTTTAGCGATGCATATTTGCACCGACTCGCGGCGGTGCCCTTTTAGCTCGGAAAAGTTTCCGGATCGCTGATTGGTTAGAATTATCTTGTCCAACCAATCAGCGATCCGGAAACTTTTTCGAGCTAAAAGGGCACCGCCGCGAGTCGGTGCAAATATGCATCGCTAAAAGAAATGGACCATAGAGGGGCACTCAATAGAGCACAGACCTCCGCCGCGACAGCATGTTTCTCCACCTTTTGCTCGACCTTGACCTTTGACCTTAACATGTATTAATTGGCGTTGATTTTCATACCTTCACATATGAACCAAGTTTGAAGTCTGTGGCAACGATGTTCAAACTTATGGCTGATTTAACTAATGGGACATTTTGATTGACCGCAACCTTGACTTCTGACCTTGGCCTCCCAAAATATAATCATTTCCAGCTTTCTATATAACAGTTAATCGATGCAAGTTTCATTAATCTACGAGTGAAATTGTGGCTAGGAAGCTGTTCACAAACAAGTAAACACAAGCAGGGAACAAAACATAACCTCCTTCAATCTTCGTTGGCGGAGGCAATAATCAAAGGAGAAGGTAAATCAATAGAAGGACCAGCCGCTGTGATATCAGAGTAAATGCATAAATATGCAGTTATGTTATTATACGTGTAAAGGTTAATTACAGCATAGTAGTTAATGAATATTGGATACCTACTAAATGTGTAAAGTAATTGGAATCCAAATGGAGACATGAGTAGGTCGGTTGAAGGAACATAACTTCATAGAATAAGATAATTAGAGAGATACAGAAATCATTGTAAGTTTTCCTATTGAAATATAGATAAAATGGGAGAATATATTAAAAAGTATTTTAGAATTGCCTGCTGTGATATTTTGATTCCGAAGATGCATAAGACAATTTTTTTACCCTCAAATAAGTGAATAGGAAAAAAAATTATAGATGAAATGGAAGAATATATTGTAAAGTATTTTAAAATATACCGTTGTGATATTTTTCTTCGGAAAATGTAGAGGAAGTAATAAAAAAAATGCGAATAAGAAATAAATTCTGACATGATTGAAAAGGTTTATACTATTTACAAGTCAACAAAACACACGAGGTATTACGTAGTTGAATCAAGTTCGCTTATTCCACTTAAAGTTAAACTGTCCATAACGCTTTACCGCACTGAAAATATGAAAACATTTCACGCCACACAGAGATTGACTTTCAAACGAGCGGGAAAGTGAAAAATTAATGCGGTAAAATGAAGCTATTGTTTGATGCTTCGGCAAATTAAAATTCAATACGCTCGGTGTGAGGTGCAGTTTTACAATCATTGGTCGAAATGAAAAAATAAAAAATTAATATATATATGATTTTCCTCTAACTTCATTTTCCAAGGTCATCTAACGCACCATTATCCTATTTTGCTATTTTAACTGGCAATTTGTTCAACCGTTCAATTCTCGCAACGTTTGCAATATTTTACTCGAGCTGTATTTATGGGGGTTTTTTACTAAAAATTCTAAAGAATTTTAGAATTTTACATATATAGCGTCATGATTCACTTATGAAAATAAAATACTGCATTGACCTCATCGAAAATCATTAAAGGTCACTCGTAAGTGGCGGAGGAGAGGGACAGGATCAGAGCCCAAGACCCCTGTTCAGTAATCTAGGACCAGGGATACCCAGGCAATGGTTAGTGATGACTTACCTTGAGGAAACGGGTCATCATGAATATCGTTTGAGATTGCCTTGCCTTATGCAAGACACGGGCTCTTGCGTTAGAACAGGAATAGAGGAAGAACAGAACCTGGCAGGACAGGGGATAACCTCCAGAGATGGGGTTACACAAATGGTGCTGAATGTACCTGCAGGGCGATAGTCCAAACAATAAATCACATCTTGTGTACTGACATGGATCCAAGAATAGCAGATGATACAGCACTCCAAACCTGTTCGGAAATGGATCCAAGAATAGCAGACGATACCGCTCTCCAAAACTGCTCGGACATGGATCCAAGAACAGCAGACTATACCGCTATCCAAACCTGTTCGGACATGGATCCAAGAATAGCAGACAATACCTCACTCCAAACCTGTTTGACATGGATCCAAGAATAGCAGATGATACCACACTCCAAACCTGTTCAGACTTGGATCCAAGAATAGCAGACGATACCGCACTCTAAATCTATTCGGATATGGATCCAAGAATAGCAGACGATACCACACTCCAAACCTGTTTGGACATGGATCCAAGAATAGCAGATGATACCGCACTCCAAACCTGTTCAGACATGGATCCAAGAATAGCAGACTATACCACTATCCAAACCAGTTCGGGCATGGATCCAAGAATAGCAGATGGTACCACAGTCCAAACCTGTTCGGACATGGATTCAAGAATAGCAGACGATACCACACTTTAAACCTGTTTGGACATGGATACAAGAATAGCAGACCATACCGCACTCCAAACCTGTTCGGACATGGAACCAAGTATAGCAGACGACACAGCACTCCAAATCTGTTCGGACATGGATCTAAGAATAGTAGGTGATACCGCACTCTAAACCTGTTCGGATATGGATCCAAGAATAGTAGACAATACCACACTCCAAACCTATTCAGACATGGATCCAAGAATAGCAGATGATACCACACTCCAAACCTGTTCGGACATGGATCTAAGAAAACCCGACGATACCGTACTCCAAACTGTTCGGGCATGGATCCAAGAAAAGCAGACGATACAGCACTCCAAACCTGTTTGGACATGGATCCAAGAACAGCAGACGACACCGGACTCTAAACCTGTTCGGACATGGACCCAAGAATAGAAGACAACACCGCACTCCAAACCTGTTCGGAAATGGATCAAATAATAGAAGATGATACCGCACTCCATACCCGTTCGGACATGGATCCAAGAATAGCAGACGATACCACACTCCAAACCTATTCGGACATGGATCCAAGAATAGCATACTATACAGCATTCCAAACCTGTTCGGACATGGATCCAAGAATAGCATACTATACAGCATTCCAAACCTGTTCGGACATGGATCCAAGAATAGCAGACGATACAGCACTCCAAACCTGTTTGGACATGGATCCAAGTATAGCAGATGATACAGCACTCCAAACCTGTTCGGACATGGATCCAAGAATAGCAGATGATACAGCACTCCAAACCTGTTCGGACATGGATCCAAGAATAGCAGATGATACAGCACTCCAAACCTGTTCGGAAAAGGATCCAAGAATAGCAAACCATACTGCACTCCAAACCTGTTTGGACATTGATCCAAGAATAGTAGACGATACTGCACTCCAAACCTGTTCGTACATGGATCCAAGAATAGTAGACGATACAGCACTCCAAAGCTGTTCGGACATGGATCCAAGAATAGCAGATGATACAGCACTCCAAACCTGTTCAGACATGGATCCAAGAATAGCAGATGATACAGCACTCCAAACCTGTTCGGAAATGGATCCAAGAATATCAGACCATACAGCACTCCAAACCTGTTTGGACATTGATCCAAGAATAGCAGACGACACCGCACTCCAAACATATTCGGACATGGATCCAAGAATAGCAGACTATACCGCACTCCAAACCGTTTGGAAATGGATCCAAGAATAGTAGACGATACTGCACTCCAAACCTGTTCGTACATGGATCCAAGAATAGTAGACGATACAGCACTCCAAAGCTGTTCGGACATGGATCCAAGAATAGCAGATGATTCAGCACTCCAAAGCTGTTCGGACATGGATCCAAATATAGCAGATGATACAGCACTCCAAACCTGTTCGGACATGGATCCAAGTATAGCAGATGATACAGCACTCCAAACCTATTCGGACATGGATCCAAGTATAGCAGATGATACAGCACTCCAAACCTGTTCGGACATGGATCCAAGAATAGCAGATGATACAGCACTCCAAACCTGTTCGGACATGGATCCAAGAATAGCAGATGATACAGCACTCCAAACCTGTTTGGAAATGGATCCAAAAATAGCAGACCATACAACACTCCAAACCTGTTTGGACATTGATCCAAGAATAGTAAACGATACTGTACTCCAAACCTGTTCGTACATGGATCCAAGAATAGCAGACGATACAGCACTCCAAACCTGTTCGGAAATGGATCTAAGAATAGTAGGTGATACCGCACTCTAAACCTGTTCGGATATGGATCCAAGAATAGTAGACAATACCACACGCCAAACCTATTCAGACATGGATCCAAGAATAGCAGATGATACCACACTCCAAACCTGTTCGGACATGGATCTAAGAAAACCCGACGATACCGTACTCCAAACCTGTTCGGGCATGGATCCAAGAAAAGCAGACGATACAGCACTCCAAACCTGTTTGGACATGGATCCAAGAACAGCAGATGACACCGGACTCTAAACCTGTTCGGACATGGACCCAAGAATAGAAGACAACACCGCACTCCAAACCTGTTCGGAAATGGATCAAATAATAGAAGATGATACCGCACTCCATACCCGTTCGGACATGGATCCAAGAATAGCAGACGATACCACACTCCAAACCTATTCGGACATGGATCCAAGAATAGCAGACGATACCACACTCCAACCCTGTTTGGACATGGATCCAAGAATAGCAGATGATACTGCACTCCAAACCTATTTGGACATGAATCCAAGAATAACAGACGATACTGCACCCCAAACCTGTTCGGACATGGATCCAAGAATAGCAGATGATACCGCAATCCAAACCTGTTTGGACATGGATCCAAGAATAGCAGACAATACCGCACTCCAAACCTGTTCAGACATGGATCCAGGATTGCAGATGATACTGCACTCCAAATCTGTTCGGATATGGATTCAAGAATAGCAGACGATATCGCACTCCAAACCTGTTCGGACATGGATCCAGGAATAGCAGACAATACCGCACTCCAAACCTGTTTAGACATGGATCCAAGAATAGCAGACGATACCGTACTCCAAACTTGTTTGGACTTGGATCCAAGAATAGTAGATGATACCTCACTCCAAACCTGTTCGGACATGGTTCCAAGAATAGTAGACGATACTGCACCCCAAACCTGTTCGAACAAGGATCTAAGAATAGTAGACGAGACTGCACTCCAAACCAGTTCGGACAGGGATCCAAGAATAGCAAATGACACCGCACTTCAAACCTGTTCGGACATGGATCCAAGAATAGCAGACAATACTGCACTCCAAACCTGTTCAGACATGGATCCAAGAATAGCAGACGATACCATAATCCAAACTTGTTTGGACATGGATCTAAGAATAGCAGATGATACCTCACTCCAAACCTGTTCGGGAATGGTTCCAAGAATAGTAGACGATACTGCACCCCAAACCAGTTCGAACAAGGATCTAAGAATAGTAGACGATACTGCACTCCAAACCTGTTCGGACAGGGATCCAAGAATAGCAAATGACACCGCACTCCAAACCTATTCGGACATGGATTCAAGAATAGCAGACGATACAGCACTCCAAACCTGTTCGTAAATGGATTCAAGAATAGCATATGATACAGCACTCCAAACCTGTTCGGACATGGCTCCAAGAATAGCAGACGATACAGCACTCCGAACCTCTTCGGAAATGGATCCAAGAATAGTAGACGACACAGCACTCCAAACCTGTTCAGACATCGATCCAAGAAAAGTACACAATACTGCACTCCAAACCTGTTCGAACATGGATCCAAGAATAGCAGACAATGCCGCACTCCAAACCTGTTCGGACATGGATCCAAGAATAGTAGACGATACTATACACCAAACCTGTTCAGAAATGTATCCAAGAATAGCAGATGATACCGCACTCCAAACCTATTCGGTCATGGATCCAAGAATAGCAGACTATACCACACTCAAACCCGTTTGGAAAAGTTTCCAAGAATAGCAGATGATTCAGCACTCCAAGCCGTTCGGAAATGGATCCAAGAGTAGCAAACGATACAGCACTCCAAACCTGTTTGGACATGGATCCAAGAATAGCAGACGATACAGCACTCCAAACCTGTTCGGACATGGATCCAAGTATAGCAGACGATACAGCACTCCAAACCTGTTCGGACATGGATCCAAGAATAGCAGACGATACAGCACTCCAAACCTGTTCGGACATGGATCCAAGAATAGCAGACGATTCAGCACTCCAAAGCTGTTCGGACATGGATCCAAGAATAGCAGACCATACAGCACTCCAAACCTGTTTGGACATTGATCCAAGAATAGTAGACGATACTGCACTCCAAACCTGTTCGTACATGGATCCAAGAATAGCAGACAAATCCGCAATCCAAACCTGTTCGGACATGGTTCCAAGAATAGTAGACGACACTGCACTGCAAACATCTTCGAACATGTATCCAAGAATAGTAGACGATACAGCACTCCAAAGCTGTTCGGAAATGGATCCAAGAATAGCAGACGACACCGCACTCCAAAGCTGTTCGGAAAAGGATCCAAGAATAGCAGACGACACCGCACTCGAAACATATTCGGACATGGATCCAGGAATAGCAGACTATACCGCACTCCAAACCGTTTGGAAATGGATCCAAGAATAGCAGATGATACTGCACTCCAAACTTATTCTGACATGGATCCAAGAATAGCAGACGATACAGCACTCCAAATCTGTTCGGAAATGGATCCAAGAATAGCATACTATACAGCACTCCAAACTTGTTCGGACATGGATCCAAGAATAGCATACTATACAGCATTCCAAACCTGTTCGGACATGGATCCAAGAATAGCAGACGATACAGCACTCCAAACCTGTTCGTACATGGATCCAAGTATAGCAGATGATACAGCACTCCAAACCTGTTCGGACATGGATCCAAGAATAGCAGATGATACAGCACTCCAAACCTGTTCGGACATGGATCCAAGAATAGCAGATGATACAGCACTCCAAACCTGTTCGGAAAAGGATCCAAGAATAGCAGACCATACAGCACTCCAAACCTGTTTGGACATTGATCCAAGAATAGTAGACGATACTGCACTCCAAACCTGTTCGTACATGGATCCAAGAATAGTAGACGATACAGCACTCCAAAGCTGTTCGGACATGGATCCAAGAATAGCAGATGATACAGCACTCCAAACCTGTTCGGACATGGATCCAAGAATAGCAGATGATACAGCACTCCAAACCTGTTCGGAAATGGATCCAAGAATAGCAGACCATATAGCACTCCAAACCTGTTTGGACATTGATCCAAGAATAGCAGACGACACCGCACTCCAAACATATTCGGACATGGATCCAAGAATAGCAGACTATACCGCACTCCAAACCGTTTGGCAATGGATCCAAGAATAGCAGACGATACTGCATTCCAAACTTTTTCGGACATGGATCCAAGAATAGCAGACGATACAGCACTCCAAACCTGTTCGGAAATGGATCCAAGAATAGCAGACCATACAGCACTCCAAACCTGTTTGGACATTGATCCAAGAATAGCAGACGACACCGCACTCCAAACATATTCGGACATGGATCCAAGAATAGCAGACTATACCGCACTCCAAACCGTTTGGAAATGGATCCAAGAATAGTAGACGATACTGCACTCCAAACCTGTTCGTACATGGATCCAAGAATAGTAGACGATACAGCACTCCAAAGCTGTTCGGACATGGATCCAAGAATAGCAGATGATACAGCACTCCAAAGCTGTTCGGACATGGATCCAAATATAGCAGACAATACAGCACTCCAAACCTGTTCGGACATGGATCCAAGAATAGTAGACGATACAGCACTCCAAACCTGTTCGGACATGGATCCAAGAATAGTAGACGATACTGTACTCCAAACCTGTTCGTACATGGATCCAAGAATAGCAGACGATACAGCACTCCAAACCTGTTTAAGACATTGATCCAAGAATAGTAGACGATACTGTACTCCAAACCTGTTCGTACATGGATCCAAGAATAGCAGACGATACAGCACTCCAAAGCTGTTCGGACATGGATCCAAGAATAGCAGACAATACAGCACTCCAAACCTGTTCGGACATGGATCCAAGAATAGTAGACGATACAGCACTCCAAACCTGTTCGGACATGGATCCAAGAATAGTAGTCGATACAGCACTCCAAAGCTGTTCGGACATGGATCCAAGAATAGCAGACGATACAGCACTCCAAACCTGTTCGGACATGGATCCAAGTATAGCAGATGATACAGCACTCCAAACCTGTTCGGACATGGATCCAAGAATAGCAGACGATACAGCACTCCAAACCTGTTCGGAAATGGATCCGAGTATAGCAGACGATACAGCACTCCAAACCTGTTCGGACATGGATCCAAGAATGATACAGCACTCCAAAGCTGTTCGGAAATGGATCAGAGTATAGCAGATGATACAGCACTACAAAGCTGTTCGGACATGGATCCGAGAATAGCAGACCATACAGCACTCCAAAGCTGTTCGGACATGGATCCGAGAATAGCAGACCATACAGCACTCCAAACCTGTTCGGACATGGATCCAAGAATAGCAGACGATACAGCACTCCAAACCTGTTCGGACATGGATCCAAGTATAGCAGACCATACAGCACTCCAAACCTGTTCGGACATGGATCCAAGAATAGCAGACCATACAGCACTCCAAAGCTGTTCGGACATGGATCCGAGAATAGCAGACCATACAGCACTCCAAAGCTGTTCGGACATGGATCCAAGAATAGCAGACGATACAGCACTCCAAACCTGTTCGGACATGGATCCAAGTATAGCAGACCATACAGCACTCCAAACCTGTTCGGACATGGATCCAAGTATAGCAGACCATACAGCACTCCAAACCTGTTCGGATATTGATCCAAGAATAGCAGACGACACCGCACTCCAAACATATTCGGACATTGATCCAAGAATAGCAGACGACACCGCACTCCAAACATATTCGGACATGGATCCAAGAATAGCAGACGATACTGTATTCCAAACTTGTTCTGACATGGATCCAAGAATAGCAGACGATACAGCACTCCAAACCTGTTCGGAAATGGATCCAAGAATAGCAGATGATACAGCACTCCAAACCTGTTCGGACATGGATCCAAGAATAGCAGACGATACAGCACTCCAAACCTGTTCGGAAATGGATCCGAGTATAGCAGACGATACAGCACTCCAAACCTGTTCGGACATGGATCCAAGAATGATACAGCACTCCAAAGCTGTTCGGAAATGGATCAGAGTATAGCAGATGATACAGCACTACAAAGCTGTTCGGACATGGATCCGAGAATAGCAGACCATACAGCACTCCAAAGCTGTTCGGACATGGATCCGAGAATAGCAGACCATACAGCACTCCAAACCTGTTCGGACATGGATCCAAGAATAGTAGACGATACAGCACTCCAAACCTGTTCGGACATGGATCCAAGTATAGCAGACCATACAGCACTCCAAACCTGTTCGGACATGGATCCAAGAATAGCAGACCATACAGCACTCCAAAGCTGTTCGGACATGGATCCGAGAATAGCAGACCATACAGCACTCCAAAGCTGTTCGGACATGGATCCAAGAATAGCAGACGATACAGCACTCCAAACCTGTTCGGACATGGATCCAAGTATAGCAGACCATACAGCACTCCAAACCTGTTCGGACATGGATCCAAGTATAGCAGACCATACAGCACTCCAAACCTGTTCGGACATTGATCCAAGAATAGCAGACGACACCGCACTCCAAACATATTCGGACATTGATCCAAGAATAGCAGACGACACCGCACTCCAAACATATTCGGACATGGATCCAAGAATAGCAGACGATACTGTATTCCAAACTTGTTCTGACATGGATCCAAGAATAGCAGACGATACAGCACTCCAAACCTGTTCGGAAATGGATCCAAGAATAGCATACTATACAGCACTCCAAACTTGTTCGGACATGGATCCAAGAATAGCATACTATACAGCATTCCAAACCTGTTCGGATATGGATCCAAGAATAGCAGACGATACAGCATTCCAAACCTGTTCGGAAATGGATCCAAGAATACCAGACGATACAGCACTCCAAACCGGTTCGGAAATGGATCCAAGAATAGCAGACGACACCGCATTCCAAAGAGTAGAACAATGGTTATGTAAGATGTGATGATGTTGAGCAGGTAGACTTTTAGGATTATGAGGTTGTAGACACTTCAAGAAACTATCGACCTTGAGGGGCCTCGAACTCTCGTCCAGCAGATAGACAAGGAGGATCGTTTTCAATACGTTGATGATATCTAATAATTTTGGGGGGCTTAGGCCACGTCGTCCTGATGGAAATTCCTTCATTAGTAGCTTCCTGTTATATGTGACTACAGTGATCTAATAATTTCATTCGTTTCAAATGTTTGATTCTCAGAACTTCGTTGTCATAATTATTTACGAGCGTTCATTGTTTTAATGTAAATGTTCGTTCATGTAACTTACACTTTTGCCTTATTTTCAAGAATTGAGAAATAGAATTTATTAACGTATTGTTTTGTTAAAACGAAAACTGTTATTCACTCTACCATGGAGAAGAGAGGTTGTTTACTAAACAAGATATTAGAGAAATTAAATATATAGTTATAAAGAATATGTATATTTCGGCACGGATTGATAATTGACATTAGGTGATTAGCTGACAGGACGTAATGTCAAATGCGTGTATAGCCACGAGGTTATAGTAATGAACAGCTTTTTGACTTGTTATTTGGTAAAAGAATGAGTGTTGTTGAAGTGTATAGCTATTTAGGAGTGAATGGGCCTTTCACGGGTGTAAGTAGGCTAAGGGATAATATTTCCAAGAAAGGTGTTGTGTCACCTCTTTAAGAGAGTTAGAAGCTAAGAGCTCCTAGGTATTGTGATGAAGCGTCTCTATATTCAAGGGAAGAATTTTAAGGAATCAAAGCAAGTGGAGAAAGGAAGGAGACGAAAGGTTGCATCAAAGTAGTCCATTAAAAATGATAATGATTTTTTTATAATTCCACTACTAATAATCATTTTAATGATTTTAGTGATGATAATAATTTTAATAACTTTGATTATAATAACGATTGTGGAGATGATGATGATGATGATATGAAAGTCTCCTTATATTCTTTTATCGATCTTGTAATTTAACAAGTTAACCGAAGCCATTGTATTTTCTCTAGTACATTGATATTTTTACAAATTATCTATGGAAGCACCCCTCCCCCCTTTAAATATGTATGAAAAACACGCCCTAACTCTTACAGTCTCCTTACATTCTTTTATCGATCTTGTAATTTAACAAGTTAACTGAAGCCATTCTATTTGCTCTAGTACATTGATATTTTTACTAATTATCTATGGAACCAAACTCCCCCCCCCCCCTTTAAATATGTATAAAAAAAACACGCCCTAACTCTTACAGCACTTCTGGCCAAATAGTGATAGTCCCCCATCAACAATATTGAAAACGATAGAAAGGACGATCATTCTGATCAGGTGAAATAAAAAAAAAACTCGGAACCGGTGATGTGTAGCTGCCAATTTAGCTTAATAGGATCAGTCCGGAGCTATGCCTATAGCTTGGAGCGGCCTGGCTCCGAGCTGCCTTTTCCGATAACATATTGTAATAACAGTCGGTGCATATAATTGCAGCAGATATATGTATTGGACCGATTTATTTGATTAATACGACGAATTCAGTAAATTGAATCGAGAGTTTCATTGTTCCCAAGCAGCTACGGCGATAAGATTACTAACTATCGATTGTTTTCAATTGTTCAACTATCGTTGTGCAACAACAGCTATATCATTTATGAATATCAGAATAGACTTGATATTGGCATCGATTCATATTTTTTATAGATTTGTATTCTAAGCAAATTCAGATGGTGATGTTCTTGCATAATTATACAAGTATAGAGAAATATACAGTACATATCATATATCATCCACCTAAATATACTGAATTGTAAATCAACTTCCTTCAACTTGCACATATTTTTGATAGACTCAATTCCTTTCTAAGTTATCTACTTTATACGTTTTTTTTTTTTCACTTTTCAATATTAATTACTTATCAAATAGAAATCCATTTCTTTTAGCGATGCATATTTGCACCGACTCGCGGCGGTGCCCTTTTAGCTCGGAAAAGTTTCCGGATCGCTGATTGGTTGGACAAGATAATTCTAACCAATCAGCGATCCGGAAACTTTTCCGAGCTAAAAGGGCACCGCCGCGAGTCGGTGCAAATATGCATCGCTAAAAGAAATGGACTATAGATTCTATTTGATAAGTAATTAGTATTGAAAAGTGAAAAAAAAAAAAACGTGTAAAGTAGATAACTTAGAAAGGAATTGAGTCTATCAAAAATACTTTATCTACTATACACGTTTTTTTTTCACTTTTCAATACTAATTACTTATCAAATAGAAACTAGTTTACTTTCAAATTAATCCCACAGGGCTCTTAGAAGATTGCCTTCATGTCTGCTTATGCAAATAATGAAAAGTAACAACTTGCGCATGACTGTGAGCGTTCCAATATCCCTCAGTTCACGAGGTGTAATTACCAATCTATTACACGAGCAATTCAGGGGAGTTACCTGCCTGAATCCTCGATCATTTTGGTGAATATTGATGTAAGACAAAGGGGAGGGAAGATGATTGCTCTTGAGAAAATTTATATGATATAGGGTCGGTCTCTTTTCATCCTGAGATGCTGTATAGAAATTAATGAATAACATTAAAGAAAATCCGCCCATGAATAGCTGAGGCAATGGAGTGGCAATGACCTAAAAGTATACTGCCACAGAGAGACTAATATATCCACATGATCAGCGCCCAAGCCCCCTCTCCACAGGGGAGTTACCTTCCCGAATCCTCGATCATTTTGGTGAATATTGATGTAAGACAAAGGGGAGGGAAGATGATTGCTCTTGAGAAAATTTATATGATATAGGGTCGGTCTCTTTTCATCCTGAGATGCTGTATAGAAATTAATGAATAACATTAAAGAAAATCCGCCCATGAATAGCTGAGGCAATGGAGAGTGGGAATGACCTAAAAAGATACTGCCACAGAGAGACTAATATATCCACATGATCAGCGCCCAAGCCCCCTCTCCACAGGGGAGTTACCTTCCTGAATCCTCGATCATTTTGGTGAATATTGATGTAAGACAAAGGGAAGGGAAGATGATTGCTCTTGAGAAAATTTATATGATATAGTGTCCGTCTCTTTTCATCCTGAGATCCTGTATAGAAATGAATGAATAACATTAAAGTTTAAAGTCCGCCCATGAATAGATGAGGCAATGGACAGTGGCAATGACCTTAAAGGATACTGCCACAGAGAGACTAATATATCCACATGATCAGCGCCCAAGCCCCTTCTCCACAGGGGAGTTACCTTCTTGAATCCTCGATCATTTTGGTGAATATTGATGTAAGACAAAGGGAATGGAAGATGATTGCTCTTGAGAAAATTTATATGATATAGGGTCGGTCTCTTTTCATCCTGAGATGCTGTATAGAAATTAATGAATAACATTTAGTTTAAAGTCCGCCCATGAATAGCTGAGGCAATGGACAGTGGCAATGACCTAAAAGGATACTGCCACAGAGAGACTAATATATCCACATGATCAGCGCCCAAGCCCCTTCTCCACCAGGGACAAGGGTAGGCCAGGCAATGGCTGCTAATGACTCTGCAGATACAGCCATAGGCTCCCCCAAAAACCACCACCCTTAGCTCGCAAGGCTGGTGAAGTTGCAGACACTTTAGGAATTGTCGAGTTTGAACGGGACTCAAGCACCCTCTCCACCCAAGCTAGGCCACTCGGTAGACCGCATGCCTTTACTGATACCATGTTGTAAATTACATCACAAGATTGGCAATTGAATTATGCAGATGTTTGTACTAATTTCAGGTAAATCAAATAAAAATTGACAGCAATATGGCAAAAAGGCTTTTTTGAACTTTACGTGATCTTTGACTTGACTTTTGACACAATCACTCCCAAAATCTAATCAAATTGTCCTTGGATTTGGGTCAATCATCCCACCAAATTTCGTTAGAATCGGCCAAATAGTTTTTGAGTTATACAAATCACAAATCCACAGACTGGCATTCAAATAAATAGATACACGCCTATCAAAACTCAACTTTTGCAACGAAGTTGGCGAAGGTAATGCTAAAAAACAACAACAATAAAAGTCATTTTTCTTTTACAAATATATGGAGTTAAATTATCTGATAGGAATTGAAAATAGAATGCAGATTATCTATCAAAAGAGAATATAGATAGCCTTATGTTTTTCTAACTTTAACTATTTTATCTAGTCTTGAATATTGGGGAGGAATAATTGAGTTACTAAAGTAAAAGAGGAAATTATTAATAAAATTGCTAAATGCACATGAAAGCAAGAAAATGCTTAATAAGGATTTTGACCATCGCTTTTATAGTCTTTGTATTTGCCTTTACTGGATGCCAGTGGGGACTTGGGGAATAAAGTCATGAAAGTAGAAAATTGTTTTCATCAATAATTAAGTTTTTTTTTTTTTTTTTGAAAAATATAATGTCCAATATTTAGGAAACTGCAATTTTATATCACTTGCCACCGATGGAGGAATAATAGATTTAACGTAAAATGAGAGAGAGAGAGAGAGAGAGAGAGAGAGAGAGAGAGAGAGAGAGAGAGAGAGAGAGAGAGAGACCAAAATGAAGTTTTTACTTTATATCACATACTCGCCACCGATGAGGGAGAGAGAGAGAGAGAGAGAGAGAGAGAGAGAGAGAGAGAGAGAGAGAGAGAGCAAAATGTTTTTATTTTATATTACTTGCCACGGATGAGAGAGAGAGAGAGAGAGAGAGAGAGAGAGAGAGAGAGAGAGAGAGAGAGAGAGAGAGAGAGAGAGAGAGAGAGAGAGAGAGAGAGAGCAAAATGAAATTTTTATGTATATTACATATTCGCCACCGATGAGACAGAGAGAGAGAGAGAGAGAGAGAGAGAGAGAGAGAGAGAGAGAGAGAGAGAGAGAGAGAGAGAGATAAGGGGAAATGAAATTGAATTTTCACCCTTATGGGAAGAGAAAACTGACCAGCGTGAGCAGTAAAGCGTGAACTAATGGTTTTACTTTCCAGTCCATGTGAGTTTAATTGGCCTTTCATTGGTCACTTGAACATCCGGGAACTTATAGTAATAGGATATTAGGAAAAATTATTTCGAGAAATAATAGTTCCGTTTCAGGAGTCTTTTAAGATGCCGTATAATAATCTAGTTAATGTCCGTTTTTTTTTTTTTTTTTTTTTTTTTTTTTTTTTTTTTTTTTTTTTTTTTTTTTTTTTTTTTTTTTTCGGTAACGGAGTTATGTTTTACCCCCGGATTGTGTGTTTGTTTGATTGAGAACATTTTCTTGTCCCCAATTTTAATCGTAGAGTAATGAAACTTGCAGAGATTAAATGTTACGTAGAAATCGGGAGGCGATGATATTTTGGAAGGTCTAGGTCAAGCAAAAGGCTCAAATGATATATTCAGCCATAAGTTTGGAAATTGTTGTCACAGAGACATTGAACTTGGTTCATATTTGAGTGTATGAAATTCAACGTAAATTAATACATGTTAAGGTCAAAGCTCAAGGTCAAGAAATAAGCTACCGTGGCGGAGGTCTGCGCTTTACTGTGTGCCCCTCTAGTGAGAATAATTTTCATTCTTTGTGTAATATTGTAAGTCATTTTGAATTTTTTATATGAATTAAGTCTATTAAAAAATTTATAAACATTTAATGTATAATTATATTTTTTATTTCAAACAAATGATTAAGAATATATATATATATAATATATATATATATATATATATATATATATATATATATATATATATATATATATATATATATATATATATATATATATATATTATTAAGTCTCTTAAATTATTAAAAAAAATAATATTTATATTCACGCAAACGAATGATTAAGAATATATACAGTATATATATATATATATATATATATATATATATATATATATATATATATATATATATATATACACACACACACATTATTAGGTCTCTCTTAAATTCTAAAAAAAGATATTGATATTTATCTTTATTATGCATAATTTCACGCAAATGAATGATGAAGAATATATACATATACTGTGTATATATATATATATATATATATATATATATATATATATATATATATATATATATGTATATATATACATACATACATATATATATATATATATATATATATATATATATATATATATATATATATATATATAATTAAGTCTCTTAAATTCTAAATATAATTATTAATATTTATCTTCATTATGAATAATTTCACGCAAATGAATTATTAAGAATACACACACACATATCTATCTATCTATCTATCTATATATATGTATATATATGTATGTATGTGTGTATATATATACATATACATATATATATGTATGTATGTATGTATGCATATATATATATATATATATATATATATATATATATATATATATATATATATATATATATATATATATATATATATGTCTTTTAAATTATAAAAACAAATATTAATATTTATCTTCATTATGCATAATTTAACGCAAATGAATGATTAAGAATATATATATATATATATATATTCAAATAAGCCATATAAATTTTTGATACATTAATGTCTGGATTCTCTTAACAACCTCGAGATTAGAGCCCCAGGCGAAATCACACAAAGACAAGATCTTGTGACCGGCCGGGAATCGAACCCTGGTCGGCAAGATTGTATAGACAGTGACTAAACCACTTGGCCACGAGGTCGTTAATAGAATCCAGACATTAATGTATCAAATATTTATATGGCTTATTTGAATATGAAAAACACGCCTAAATGTGCAAAATTTATCATATATATATATATATATATATATATATATATATATATATATATATATATATATATATATATATATATATATGTTTATTTATCAAGTCTAGTTTAAATGATTAAAAAAATATTATTTATCTTCATTATGTAGATTTTACGCAACTGGATAATTAAGAATATACTTTTTTTTTTTCCATTTTCGAGCAAACGAGTTCTTTTGCTCTTAGTAAGTCATATTAAGATTTTATCATAAAGTAAAGATTTTCGCTTGAGTAATTTATACACATGTAATTTCATTCAAAAGATACAATTTCTTACTTCGAGACCGAAAGGAAATACAGTTTGTTACAGAATGTCTTGAATTGCATTTCATGAAATAATTCATAAGATTTCAGTCCCGAAAGACTTGCTATTGCATTAACTTCCACTGTTGCAGTCTGCTGTCTGATATTAGAATGTTCAGTATTATTCAAAGACGGAAATTCTGCTCTGTGTTTTCTTAACTTTCTGTGGTACTGCATAATTACGACAGAACACTATGACTGATTCACTTAGGGATTTCGCGAAATGGCTAAAATTTCCAGGCATTACGCGAAATGACTGAT
>NC_090757.1:17447938-17452938 GCF_036898095.1 Palaemon carinicauda
GTACTTGACCTATTTTTCACCAATAACAGTGATGCAATTAACTACGTCTCGGCTGAAAGGACCATCTTCTCAGACCATAATCTCCTCAAGATACACACTACGTACAACAAATCACATTCCCCTGAAACGGCTACACCAACAGAGAAGAACCCTTTCTCCAAACTAAACTTTTTCAGCAGCCAAGTGAATTGGGATCTCCTAAATGCCCAACTACAGTGCAGTGACTGGGAGTCAGAACTCCATGTTGGCAACCCTGAGGTAATGCTGAATGACTTTCTAAAAACCATACTCAGTGCCTGTGAAGGTAATGTGCCAACAAGAAAACTGCCAGCCACCAGAAGTAGTCACATACCAAGGGACAGAAAAGTGCTTATGAGGCGACGGGCGAACTTAAATAGACAAATGCAAACAACAAAGAGTGACACCCGGAAATACTCTCTGCAAGCTAAGATCTCGCATATAGAAAATTAACTCAAGGATTCACACGAGAAGCAACGTGACTGGGAAGAAACGCAGGCAGTGTGCCAACCCTAAATTTTTCTTTAAGTACTGCAAGAAATTCTCGAAAACGCAAGTCAAGGTTGGACCACTTCAGGCAGGAAATGGGATGATGTCAAACACCCCTGAGGAAATATGCCAGATTCTCTCCCAGCAGTATACCAGAGTCTTCTCGCATCCTACACCTGCCAAGATTGTTCTCGAACCTGCTGAGTTCTTTAAGGTGCACACCCAAGATCACTTGACTCTTGTGAACATCCCTTTCACCATAACTGATGTACAGGAAGCGATCAGTGAACCAAAAATCAACTCTGCTGCTGGACCAGATGGTGTACCATCCATCCTTTTACTAAGATGCAAGGAAGCTCTGGCGCTCCCTCTCTACAAATTCTGGCGCTGCTCCCTGGACACTGGCATTATACCATCAATATTAAAAGAGGCCATCATCTCCCCAATCCACAAAGGGGGAGATAGAAGCCAGGCCAAAAACTACAGGCCAGTGGCCCTCATCTCCCACCTTATCAAAGTATTTGAGAAAATATTAAGAAACAAGATCATTATCCACCTTGAAGAAAACAGCTTGATGAGTAACTCTCAGCATGGCTTTCGTAAAGGAAGGTCTTGTCTCTCCAACCTCTTGGCTCACTATGAGTGGCTGCTCCAGGGCCTTGCTGAAGGCAAAAATGTAGACGTGGTCTACTTAGACTTTGCTAAGGCCTTCGACCGAGTGGACCACGGCATCCTTCTCCACAAGCTGAGGGCCATGGGGATAGCAGGGAAGCTGGGTGTGTGGCTGCACACCTTCCTTACCAACAGGACTCAGGCAGTAGCTGTTGACGGCCACAAGTCACAGCCTGAGAAAGTCAGCAGCGGAGTCCCCCAAGGCTCTGTTCTTGGCCCCCTACTCTTCCTGGTCCTGATGGCCGACATTGAAAAGACAGTCACGGGCTCCTTCCTGTCCTCCTTTGCTGAAGACACTACCCTAAGCCACAGGATCAGTACGTCTGAGGATGTTGTCCAGCTGCAGGCAAACATCCAGAGGGTCTTCCACTGGGCTGACACAAACAACATGCAATTCAATGAGGATAAATTTGAAATAATGAGACTGGGGCCCAATACTGAACTCATTCACTCCACCGAGTTACTTACAAAAACACAGCAGCCAATCCCACCAAGCAATGCAGTCAAGTGCCTTGGCGTCCTCATGGACAATGATGCCACCTTCCAGCAGCACATCAAGGACACCGCCACTAGGGCCAGGCGCATGGTTGGCTGGGCTCTGCGTACCTTCCATTCAAGGGAGCTAGAGGTCATGCTGACACTGTGGAAGACCCTCATACAGCCAATCCTTGACTACTGCAGCCAGCTGTGGTCTCCCCATAAACAGGGGGACATACAGGAGCTAGAGTCAGTCCAGAGGAGTTTCACAAGATCAATTAAAGGAATGAGGGAGCTCAACTATTGGCAGCGCCTGCAAAAGCTGGGACTCTACTCTCAACAGAGAAGAAGAGAGAGATATAGAATAATATACACCTGGAAAATCTTGGAGAGGCAGGTGCCTAACCCTACCCCTGACTTACTGAGGGCACGTGAAAGTGAGCGTTCTGGGCGCTCATGTGTCAGACAAAGCCTCTCCTCCAGGACACCAGGGAGGATAAAAACCCTCCTTGCCTCCAGCCTCACCCACAACGGCCCCAGACTGTTCAATACACTGCCGAGAAATGTCAGAGACACCACAGGCTGCTCGGTCGCCAAATTCAAGAAAGCACTTGACACCTTCCTGCAGACGCTGCCAGATGAGCCTCCTGTGCCAGGCTACACAGCGTGCTGCAGGGCAGCCTCAAACTCTGTGCCAGACCAGATCACCCTCATGAAGAAGGACTCACAGACTGGCGTCAGCGGTGGACCACCAAAGCTGTGAGGAAGACCCTCTAAATTCGACCAAGTATACCAAGTAAGTAAGTAAGTATATATATATATATATATATATATATATATATATATATATATATATATATATATATATATATATATATATATATATATATATATAATGTATGTATATAATCTCATTTTGTTTACCAAAAGCTCTCCTTTTAATTTCGGTGTCGTGTCCTGGGTAAACACTTACTGTGTTTTAAATACGTATATACATTAAGTCTCTGGAGGAACGTCCATAACTCTTATTTGGTGTCTTTTTATATATCCTTGTAACATCATTTTCGTTTTACACATTAATTTTCAATCCTATATTTTTCCTTTCTCTGTTCAAATCTCTTATTATCTTTTTCAATTCCTCCCATCATTTACTAAATATAACTGTCAACATGCGTACGTATAATGGAATATAAGGAATATTATATTATAATACGGGTAGCGTTCTGACTGAATTGAAATGTACTATATTTTTATTGCACTAAACCAACACATGAATATTGAATCTTAAATTGATTTCTTGAAAGAATTAACATTCAGGCCGTACAACGAGTTCAACAATCTTAAAATCCAATCTTCAAAGTAGAAATCAACAGCGCGAGAGTAAATTTGAACAATCCTGGGTTAATTTAAATACCTAATCTGAGCTAATTCAAATACCACTTTCAAACACCACAGACGAGAACGTTGGGAGTTAAGGGGTTGGGGTCTGGGATGCAGCAATTTGAACTGGCCAATCACAGCAAAGAAAATCAGGCCGCGCCTCCGTTCTCCACCAATCAGCATCCCTTTGCCTTGTCCCCCCCCCCCCCACCCCACCCTCAGTCTGGCCATAGTCTCTTCCCGCGCGGTTTGAATTCTTGGTTTCGTGTATTTTTACGATTATTTGGCGAATATTTCAGTTTGTCGCTTGATATACAATAGAAACAAAGCATACAATGGCAGTCATAAAATAGTGGCAGCAGAGTACATAAAAATAGTGTTTATGAGATTTTGGACGTGATTAGTAAAATATTCGTAAAATATCCTTCGTCGAAACGTAATCGGAGTGTTCCAAGATGGCTAACAAATGATAATGAATCAATAGCCAATAATAGCGTCATCCAAAGTGAATTAAATAGTAACTAACAATATGCTTATGAAATGTGATGCGATTATTACTGATCATGAGCATAATGGTAAAAAGGACAATGACGAGCATTGCTGAACATGCATGGGTTCTTGGTGTACGAGCTAAACCTACCAGTGCGTTTTGCAAGGCTTCATGGTAGGCCTAGTACCACACAGTATTCTAATGTTGCTAAGAAGCGTAAAAGTGGTTGTTAGGCTTCGTTAGTAAAGAGTAACGGGGAATTAAGAAAATAAACTACAGAGTAATTTAGTTTTACGACCTGTGATTCAGAGAAATATGTTCAAGTTGAACTATGTTCGCCCAGACACCAGTTCGTCAAGCGTTTATTTGAGCTGAATAAAGTATATGGTGCAAAGCGCTCAAGTTCATGGTGCAAGAACCATAAACCTATTGCATAGAAGTTGAGTGCATGGCATTTTTAGCTCGTAACATGTTATTACGTAAGTAAATTTTATAATTTTCCATCATTTACTTAAAGCTGACAAGTTAGGTTCATAGGCCTAATATTCTGCAATTTGGTGTTGTATATAGAAACTTAGAAGACAGTTATTGTCAGCAATGATACCCAGTTAGTAAACAACTTGATAATCCTAGAAGAGATGCAATAAGAATTTTTACAATCGTAACGACAATACAGAAAACTACTACTCCGTTCGTCAAGACTCCAGGTCTAGTTACATGGAGTTTTGCTACTACTGTATTGACATTCAATGGAAATATCTTGAACAGTCCATTGCATAAGAGAAATTTAATAAACCCTTCGACCACGCCACTCTCTGTTGTATGTCATTAGGATCTCATTAAATGCTGCCCACCGGATTACTCAACAAACGTAAAGGTCATCCACCTTCCCTCATTAGTTGGTGAGTGTCCCCTTAACAGTCGATAGTATTTCAAGTGTAAATTTCCTGTTTTATAAAATTCTGGTCTTATTCCTAGTTTTTTTTTTTTATATAGTTTTATCAGGTATATTGTACTATAGGAAAGTCCGTCGTCTTTATAAAATGCTAACATCTACAAAGAAATAAAATAATGATTCTTCCTTACGGATACTCTAGGTTACTTTAACAAGATATGTTGTCATATACCCGCCTTATATAGGCAATTGCCCCTATTGATTATAGTCATACCTTGAGTTTCTTACAGAATACGCTCCGTAATATTTCAGTATAATTAGACATATGTTAAAGGGAAGTTACTTCGTTACGAATATCTATAATCCATAAGCTATTGTTTTAAACAAATTTGATATATTTATATGTATATACATACATACATATATATATATATATATATATATATATATATATATATATATATATATATATATATATATATATATATATATATATATAGATATTCATATACCCATTTTATATGTATATATATACACACACACACACACACACATATATATATATATATATATATATAT
>NC_090757.1:17457938-17462938 GCF_036898095.1 Palaemon carinicauda
AATAACATTGGCGATCATATTGTGAACTCTTATATGTGTAAAAGTTCATTTTGAGTTGGAAGTAAAACCTTTAAATGCATTATTATGATAAATAGTTCAAATTATTGTTAGAATGAGGACTCTCGAATTAGATTAATACGATCATTATTTAACTGGCACGGGAATTATTAGAACCAATGAAAAAGGGACATGAAATTTATGGCTGATTATGATTCGTTGAGATTAAATTACAGCGTTCTATCTTTCCTTGGACTATTAACTACTATGGTAATAAAATTAATTGGGGTTATTCGCTGTAATCGATTTCCTAAAGGTTTAATGGTTTAAAGGTCTCGCATGAATAGTATAGATAAGGGACAATGGCAGTGCCCAAGCCCCCTCTCCACCCAAGCTAGGACCAGGGAGAGCCAGGCAATGGCTGCTGATGAGTCAGCGAGTAGACGCATAATTTCCCCAAACTCCAGATCCTTAGCTCAAAAGGATTGTGAGGTTGCTGACTAAAGGAAACTAATGAGTTTGAAAGGGTCCCGAACCCCCCAGTTCAATAGATTGCCAGGCAAGGAGGTTTCCGCTTATTAACTGACGCCTCCAACGCCGTGGAACGAGGAGGGCTCTCACCAGATTTGTCTTGCAGTCGCTGTCTCTTGCTAGTTCGCTCAGCATTTAAAAAAAAACAAATATATAATTGAGTCTTTACCGATAAAAACAAAAAGAGATAAAACAAAAAGAGATCGAAAAATATTACTCAAAATCTACTATTTGTAAATGTGTAAATTCAATTTGCTTTTCTGGTCAACGAGAGAGAGAGAGAGAGAGAGAGAGAGAGAGAGAGAGAGAGAGAGAGGAGAGAGAAGAGAGAGAGAGAGAGAGAGAGAGAGAGAGAGAGAGAGAGAGAGAGAGAGAAGAAGAGAGAGAGAGAGAGAGAGAGAGAGAGAGAGAGAGAGAGAGAGAGAGGTGATCTTGGTACTGATAACATCTTTTCGTAAGAGGCTTTAGATGTCTTAAGTCTTTCAAGGATTTCTTAAATCCGTCGAAGAAAGTGTTTTGTTTATGTCTGTTTGTCAGTTAACTAGGTAAACCTATTTAACGTAATGTACAAAGTTTACTTCTGCAAGAAAAGCCTTATAACAGGTAAAAGCGCAGGTAACAACATCCAATTAACAGAAACCAGTGTTAGAGCTTTTTCGACAAAATATTTCCATTCAAAAAAAAAAATGTAGGGTTTCATAAACCACACATGGGAATATGAAAAAAGCAAATCAAACGACCATCGGTGGTCAATTGGTGATGAAATGCATTGCTTTGTCCCTCTGCCATTATTCTGAAATCTCTTGCAATCCCTTGCTAATAACCTGACACCTGATTCCATTGCAACCAGTCAGACCATGAATAGAAAATTATATTTTTATTATTCTTTTATTAGTTATTTGTAGTTAATGCGTGGATGCTATAAATACGTTCACCATTCCGTTTCATTGAGAGAAGAGAGAGAGAGAGAGAGAGAGAGAGAGAGAGGAGAGAGAGAGAGAGAGAGGAGAGAGAGAGAGAGAGAGAGAGAATCATCATCTCCTTCCACGTCTATTGACGTAAAACGCCTCGGTTAGATTTCGCCAGTCGTCTCTATCTTGAGCTTTTTTAAATCAATACTTCTCCATTCATCATCTCCTAATATATATATATATATATATATATATATATATATATATATATATATATATATATATATATATATATATATATATATGTATACACACACACACACACGCGCACACAAATATATATATATATATATATATATATATATATATATATATATATATATATATATATATATATATATATATATATATATATATATATATATGTATATATTGCTCAACTCTTGACGTTCATAGATAATATTAGAATATAGGAATATTTTCTTATTTTGATGGTAAAACTGTGACAGTGAAACACACTTACCGTTTTTTATTGACTGAGAAAAACATTTTGATAAATTCTATCTATTTACTTTGAAAATCATGAAACTTACAGTTATTCTAAAAAACTGTTTTTAACCATTAAAACATACGTTGTTGTTAATGTAAGGAATACAGAAGAGTTTTTTAATGCTTAATAAATTATTCAATATTTTTTTTTTATTTACAACAACAACGAATGCAGCCATTTGTAGTCCACTGTAGAACAAATGTCTCAGTCGTCTCCTTAGCCATGTCTAGGGTTTGGTAATTTTCACCACCACGATGGCCACTGCGGATTGGTGATGGTGGGAGACTTTAATCGGATCGCTCACAACAAACCAACCTAATATGGGTGTCCCTGACTAGTACAGCTTTGCAGATCAAAGCTGTACTCAAACCCTTCCTTCCACGTTAAGGTATCCCCACTCAGAAATGTTCAATACTTAGTTAAATAAAAAGATAAATATGAATATTATTAGAAAGCCTGTTTTCAATTATGCATATACTGTATATTCACGCAAGTAAAATCAAGATACGAAATTCAATAATGAATTCGTGGGTATAAAAAAAAATATCTTAAGATAAGAACACGAATTCCTGCTGAATCCCAGAGACTTGGAATATATATTTCCAAGCAGATACGTGACGAAATTTCTCGCGTCCAATATACGATATTCTTGCGCGCCACGTCTCCTTTGTAATTTCTAAGGCTTGTCATTGGAAATCACAGTTCTGTATCATTTTGCGTGTGGTGGAATATCATGCTGGAAATCATTCGATACTGAAATTGCCTTTGATTTATTGTTTCCTATTTTACTTTTGGGTTATAAATAAACTCTTGGGAAGTTTGTCTATAAACTCAGTTGTTTAAAGATTTGTAAATTTTAAATCATTGAAAATTCGGTTCCTGGTTTAATTTGGTTGACATGTTTTTAGCTATATAAAAGAGTTATTTAAAGGCAATGGTGTCTGGTTTTATTTAAAGTTTCATCGGAATAGTTGATCACCAGAACGTCAGCCGAGCTAGCCCAACCCCTCACTGCAATGCTCAACCACAGCAGTTAGCCTCCCCAGTAAACAGATTAAATACACGGTCCCGGACTGGGATCGATTTGCTTTCATGCGAATGCTAGGCGAACACGTTACCACTGTACAACTATTATAGCGGTAAAAGTTACTATTATAGGCTTAAGACAAATGTTATTGTAATTATTTTAATTATCTTTCTAATTATCGATCATATGATCATTGTATTTTAGGTAGATAATCACAAAAATTGTTCAGTTAAATGTTTGAATCTATGCCTTTGTATAATCTACTATTCTCTCGTTATCAACCTGTCAACTTTAGAACCGCAAATTTCTAGAACATTTTTGAAACCTGAAACGTAAACAAAAGGTATTTAAAGTGTCTGGTATTTACAGTTGGTTTCTTGATGAATAAATTTTAAGAGTTGATACTTTACTCTAGAGCTAATTTACTATAAAAAAAATTGTATAATCTTTGGTCCGTATTTTTGGGGTTTTCTATCATTTCAATCAATTTGGAATAGGTACAGATGGACACTGGAATTCCGGGTGTACCTCGTTCTGAAGAATAGGTATTATCGGGCCCAGGAATTCCACGTAGACCTCGTTCTGAAGTAGTGCACTGCCATACCCTTTCTAGGCGTCGAATTCCTTTGGTTAGCCCCACCCCCAACTCTGCTATCTCCCCCTACACTACTTGTTTGGTTACTTACTGTGAAGTAAAAGTGTGACAGGGTGCACTTCTTTGAAGTGAGGTGTGTCAGGGACTCCTGTTTCCAACTGTACTGTCAAATTAGATAGTGTAACACTTATGTTTTACGGGCTGCCTTAACGCAAGAGCCAGTGTCCTGGACCTATAGTGCAGGTCGTTCTAATATCTACCTACCTACCGTGATATTCATTGACCTTTATATTTTTACATATAGAGAGTAGTTAAGCTCACTTGCATAAGTGTATCAGTAATAGATATAGAGAGTACGTTCAGCTCACTTGCATACGTGTATCAGTAATAAAAATAGAGTACGTTAAGCTCACTTGCATAGGTGTATCAGTAATAAATATAGAGAGTACGTTAAGCTCACTTGCATACGCGTATCAGTAATAAATATAGAGAGTAGTTAAGCTCACTTGCATACGTGTATCAGTAATAAATATAGAGAGTACGTTAAGCTCACTTGCATACGCGTATCAGTAATAAATATAGAGAGTACGTTAAGCTCACTTGCATACGCGTATCAGTAATAAATATAGAGAGTAGTTAAGCTCACTTGCATACGTGTATCAGTAATAAATATAGAGAGTACGTTAAGCTCACTTGCATACGTGTATCAGTAATAAATATAGAGAGTACGTTCAGCTCACTTGCATAGGTGTATCAGTAATAAATATAGAGAGTACGTTAAGCTCACTTGCATACGCGTATCAGTAATAAATATAGAGTAGTTAAGCTCACTTGCATACGCGTATCAGTAATAAATATAGAGAGTACGTTAAGCTCACTTGCATACGTGTATCAGTAATAAATATAGGGAGTACGTTAAGTTCACTTGCATACGTGTATTAGTAATAAATATAGGGAGTACGTTAAGTTCACTTGCATACGTGTATCAGTAATAAATATAGAGAGTACGTTAAGCTCGCTTGCATACGTGTATCAGTAATTTTGTATTTGGCTGTACCTGAAACATGAGAAACGGACTAGAATCCTGTTATGCGATATGAACTAGAGGCAAGAGTTAAAGATATATGTATGTTATTTTAAAAATCCATTTCAATCAAGTAGATTAATTGGGGGTAGTTTGTAGCGCTACGGCCAAGCGTCCTAATTTGCTTATTATCGCTCCGACTGTTATCTTGTATAGAATAAAAACGTTTGGAAATGGTCTACGGATCTTAAATATGTTGTGTGAGGGGGTCGGGGGGGGGGGGGGGGGGGCGCAGCCCCCTTGGGTAAGGATACGTCTTTTAGCATAGGTTAGGTGGGTTTTTTTAAGTTAGCTTCTCCCGCCAA
>NC_090757.1:17465438-17470438 GCF_036898095.1 Palaemon carinicauda
CAACCTCACCATCTTTGTGAGCTAAGGATGGGGTCCGGGTAGTCTATAGGTCTACCTGTTGAGTCATCGGCAGCCATTGCTTGGCCGTCCCTGGTCCTATCTTGGGGGGAGGTGGAGTATGGTCGCTGATTATATTTATATATGATCAGTCTCGATGGCATTGTCACTATCCCTTGTCTCTGCCGTTCATGAGCGGCCTTTAAACCTTTAAATATCCCTCCATCCCTTCCATCTTTAGCTCAAAAGGAGGATAACGTGGTGCTGACCAATAAAAGAATACCAAGCAGTAAGCTCTGCTCAAATCGTGATGTAAAGTCTGGTGTTTCTACTGAGCTTCCACAACCCTCGTCCAATACATATCCATAAGGCTTTTTTTTTCCCATTCTCATTCCCTCCTGGAATTCTATGGCCAAATAACTACTCAATCTCTTTCACTGTCTCCCAACTTTGCATTTCAGTCGCCGAGCGCAACAACATATTCTAATCTGGAAACGTAGCTAAGCACAGAGTCGGCCCCTTTCAGAACTTTCTCTTTGATTCAAGTTCTTTTCAATTCCTAGGCTATGATGCAGTCACTATCCCATCCATTTCACTCTAGCAATGTTCAAACGAATACAGAGTTCCTGGAGGTACAAGGGAGGCCTCTTCCCTTAGCTATGCATCGCAAAGTCTCGCGTGAGACACAGTTAGTCTTTGTCTTTCCCAGTTATGCAAATGCAAAACTCAGGCTTTCATGTCACAATGGACTGCAGGACTTCAGCTTTTGTTTATTAAATACAGTTATATAACGTATTTGACGATAATGATTGTTTTTCGTAGTTAACACCTCCTAGATTCACAAGTCATTTGATGAACAAAACGATGATTTTCTATCATATACACCCATTTTTTTGCTCCTATCAGGCGAAAGACCTTGTTCAATTTTTTTCTTATATTCTACTAATAAGTAATAGAGGTGCATTTGTAATTATTCAGTAGACTTAATATTTATACTTCTGTACATTTCCCGGTATTCCATAACTATTCAAAGTAGAATATGTTATTTGGAGAATCTAGGTTATTTCATGATTTTTATAACTATTGACATTGGTATAGAATAGGGGAATTCTAATATTTTACTGAATTATTCTCATAAATCAACCTCAATTAGCCGAAAGGATAGTCCTTATAAACATTATTTTTCAAACTAACATCGTGGCAATTAAACTGAAAACTGCTCGATAGTACTAAAATGGAAAAATGCATAATAGGAATAGAATTTGAAAACGGTCAGTTGTATTAGAATGGAAAAATTTTCAATAGTAATAGAATTGACAAATTTTTGATAGAATTAAATTGAAAAATGGTCAATAGTAATGAAATAAAAAAATCAGTTGTAAAAAAAATAGAAAAAACTCTGAATAATAATAAAATTTAAAATTCTCATTAGTAATTAAATTGAAAAATGTTCAATAGTAATGATATGAAAGAAATCAATAGCAATGAAATTTTAAAAAATGCTGAATAGTAATAGAATTGAAAATGCTCAATATATGGAACATAAATGGTGGTCTACCCTTAAATCTGCACTCTTTGGTGTAGGTGTAACAGTTTCTCCTTCACTTAAACCAGATGGCTCAGTCACTCACTATCCAAAGGAAAAGGCAACCCTTTTGGCTGATGTTTTTAACAGTAAACAAAGTAATGAAAAACTTGAACTTCCTCAACCTTGTTTTCCTGGGGCTAAACTAACTAGTTTAGCTTTTTGATCTCGCGAAATTAAAGCTCTGTTGATGGACCTTGATGCTTATAGAGGTGTAGACAGAAGTGGTATTTTCCCTTTGTTTTTAGAAAGATTGCAGATTTTCTTAGCTCCAAAGTTATCTGCTATTTTGCGCAAGTTAGCAAGAAGAAGAGCTTTTAGCACTTGTTGGAGAATTGGTAATGTTACTCCTTTATGTAAATATGTTTGTGGTATCTGAAGGCCAACTGATTACCGCCCAATTTCCATAACTCCCATATTATCTAAAGTTTTTGAACGTCTTTTGACAAAACGTCTTAATAGGGTTGCTGAAGGTAATCATCTATTCCCTAGTTTGCAATTTGATTTTCGTAAAGGCCTTGGAGTGGTGCACTTCTTACAATCTTCAACAATCTTCAATGCTGTACAGAAATCCCTTGATTTTGGTCAGGAAATTCGTAGGATTGGCCTTGATTTTAGTGCTGCCTTTGACCGTGTTAATCATGAGGCTCTTGTTTTCAAACTCAAACAATTGGGTGTGGGTGGGTAATTTCTTAGCATTTTTATTGATTTTTTAAGTAATAGATCTCAAAGAGTTCTTGTTGATGGGCACCATAGTGAGTATAAGACTGTGATATCGGTTGTTCCACAGGGTATTGTTTTTGGCTCATTACATTTCATACTATATACACATGACATGTGGTTTGGTCTAGAAAACAAGCTTGTTGCATGTGCAGATGATACTACTCTCTTTGCATCAATTTCATCTCCTGAAAGTAGATCTGGGGTTGCTGAATCCCGTAATAGAGATCTAGCTAAAATTAGTGCATGGTGCAAATTATTTGTATGAAGTTAAATCGTAACAAAACTCAAAGTATGATTGTAAGTAGGTAAAGGACAGTGCCTCCTCAACACCCGGATCTCAGTATTGATAATGTTTCTTTAACTTTGTATAACTTTTAAAATTTTAGGTGTGATTCCCGACAAAAAATTTACTTTTGAGAAACACATTAGGTCTGTCTTATTCAATTGCACAAAAAATTGGCTTATTGAGAAATTCTTTCAAGATTTTCGGTGATCAATCTATTCTGAAGAAGTATTTTAATTTTTTCATTCTACCTTGTTTCGAGTATTGTTCTCCTGTATGGTCTTCAGCTGCTGATTCCCATCTTAATTTGTTGGACAGAAACTTACGGTCTATTAAATTTCTTATTCCTGATCTGGATATTAATCATTGGCACCGTCGTTCAATTACTTCATTATGCATGTTCCATAAGATTTTTCATACCTCTGACCATCCTTTACATTCAGATCTTCCTGGACAATTCCATCCTGTTCGTAATACTAGACAGGCAGTTAATTTTAATAGCCAGGCCTTCTCCATCATTAGGCTCAATACTACACAGTATTCTAGAAGTGTTATTCCAGCTGTGGCCAAGTTGTGGAATGATCTTCCTAATCGGGTAGTTGAATCAGTAGAACTTCAAAAGTTCAAAGTTGGAGCAAATTTTTTTATATTGAACGGGCTGACATGCGTCTTTTTACAGTTTATATATGACATCTGTTTCGACGTTGTTACTGTTTTTTGAATGATTTATTGTTAATTTGTTCTCATAATTTATTTATTTCCTTATTTCCTTTCCTCATTGGGCTATTTTTCCCTTGGGCTCATAGCATCTTGCTTTTGCAACTAGGGTTTTAGCTTGTATAGTAATAATGATAGCAATAAAATGTAAACAAATTCTCAATAGCAATAAAATATAAAAATGATCAATAGTAATGATATGAAAAAAAAAATTCAATGGTGACAAAATGTAAAAAAAGGCTGAGCAGTAATAAAATTGAAAATGCTCAATAGCAATAAAAGAGAAAATAAATTCTGAATAGCAATAAAATAGAAAAAATTCTTAATAGCAATAAAATAAAATAAAAATCTCAATAGCAATAAAATAGAAAAAGAAACTCAATCGCAATAAAATAGAAAAAAAATTCTCAATAGCAATAAAATAAAAAACCTCCATAGCAATGAAATAGAAAAATTTCTCAATAGCACTAAAATAGAAAAATCCTCAATAGTAATAGAATTGAATGAAATAGAAATCTACTAAAAGGTTGGATTGCTGCTGATCCCTTCGACCCGAACAGACGAAAGATTTGCTGGAAGTTTTCTTGGAAGTTCCTAAGAAATTTTCACCCGACTTCAAGAGAATAACTAAGAAAGAAGAAACCCCAGCAAAAGAAGTTGAAGGCTTCGAAAGTCCAGGAATTGGAATGTTGGTAGTTCGAAGGATGACAAAGCTTTCAGGATTCGATTTAAAGTTTGTCAGTTTTGCGGTCAATTGGAGGTAAATATGATGGTACAGAATTGTCCTTGAGGAATCTTTATCCATTATAAGGGTTTTAAGGGCGTTTAGGATTTCAATACTAACTGGCGGTTATCAAATTAATGGTAAAACTAATATTTTTCTGTACTTTTGACAAAGTCAGGAAATGTTTTGAGAAAGGTAATATATATCATAGACTGCTGAAAAATGTCCGTAAAAAACAACGGTAAAAATCGTAGAATAAATGTTGCCTGGAAATATTGACGTAAAGGAGTAATTACGGACACCCAACTCATAAAAGATAATAGCAAAATAGGGTATAAATTACGGTCGCCTGTATTTTCTGAAATGTTCCTGAGAACAGTATATTTTTACGGAGAATTTCCGATTAAAATCACGTGTTTTAAACATAGTATTTTCATAGGCATCAAGTCACTGTAAAATTACAATTTTTTTCTACTTCAGATAACAATTCATAAGATATTTGGAGAAAACTATTTATAACGTACTTTCATTTTACAGACTTGAGTAATATTTATTGTTCACATTTGAATTTAAGTCAAAATTTATTAACTTGTGTTGCTAAAATATTCGAGTATATAAACTTTAGAAATCATCTCGTAAATCAACTTTCCATTCCAGTAGTATTGAGTTTAAAATTTTAAAAAATCTTATTTTGTAAATTCTCAGAAAGAATTCGTTGGAAATTATTACATAAAGATATTGATTGTGTTAGATTTATTATAAAGAGAAACCTTAAGATATTTCAGTATACTCTGAACATAGTCGCGATGTGAAGAAATTAATATTAATTTCAATGATTATTAGAAAATGACATGTATGAACCCTTCTTATAAACATGAGGACTTTTAGTTAGCAATGATGGCAAGAAATTATTCCCGTAAGTGGAGGGGTCAGGGTAGGGCTATCAGTGCGCCATAAGCTGTGTACTGAAG
>NC_090757.1:17475438-17480438 GCF_036898095.1 Palaemon carinicauda
AAAGGTCAAAGGTCAAGGTCATATTGGTGCATTATATCAATGTCATATTAAGTATCAGTGGCAAATGAACAAAGATCACTTGAAGGTCAAAAAGTCAAGCAGGTCACTTGAAGGTCAAGGTCACGTGAAGGTCAAGGTCACGTGAAGGTCAAGGTCACCTGAAGGTCAAGGTCACGTGAAGGTCAAGTACATTTGAAGATCAAGGTCACTTGAAGCCAAGGTCATGTGAAGGTCAAGGTCACGTGAAGGTCAAGGTCACTTGAAGGTCACGTGAAGGTCAAGGTCATGTGAAGGTCGAAGTCACATCAATTCATGATTCTAGGACATATGGCGCTCTAGGTCACCTTGGCGGAGGTATGTCCTCTACGAGGACCATGTCCCGCGTTCAGGACTTGCTCACTTGTTTGTCTTGTTTATCTTACTTCGTTACATTTTCTATTTTCTTACTAAGCCTTCTTTCCTATTGAGACCCTTCGCCCTTGGAATTCTATCATTCTAATTTTTCCAGTTTAGGCTTTGAGTTAGGTTATGATTATGATAATGCGAAATGATAATAACGATACTAATAATGACGTGTAGTTAGTGGAAATTTCTTTTGAGCAGGTCTCGTTTGAAAAATATTGCTGCACCCGTGGAATAATTTCACGAAGAATTTTCTCTTTCCTTCTGATAATATTTTTCTCCTTTTGACTCTGTATTGACAGTAAGAGATTAATATCCATACTTCATCAGGAGGAATTAAGGATACTTTGTTAATTTATTTCTTTAGTTCGTTTCCTCACTGGGCTATTTTTCCCTGTTGGAGCCCTTGGACTTATAGCATCTTGCCTTTACGACTAGGATTGTAACTTAGCTAATAATAATAATAATAATAATAATAATAATAATAATAATAATAATAATAATAATAATAATAATAATCATCATCATCATCATTATCATCATCAGTGACAGGAACTGAACCATAGTGCAGGGTGGCTAAATTATCCATTGGTCCTAAGTTTGATTCCTTCTCTGAAGAATATGAGATCTACAAAGTCAAGGAGTTATAGTGGGTAAAACTCTTTGTTCGTTTGCTAAGGTTTATTCCAGCATGGGTTCTTGCTCTCAGTGAAGCCCATAAATGTGTCAGCTAGGTGATAACTGAGAGGTGAGGTGAATGCAACTGACTTTATTTCAACGGATCATGAGTTTATGTACATGCCGTTCCAAGCAAGAACGGCACAAAAATTCAAACACAATGATTCATGAAAATATAGGCTTAAATAGGTTATCAGTGCAAGGGGAGATTGACATCGATATATATATATATATATATATACATATATATATATATATATATATATATTCATATATATATATATATATATATATATTCATATATATATATATATATATATATATCAAACAAATACCGTTACAGTGTATGAGCATATGTATATACGTGCGGTACATAAAGCAAAATGGCTGAGACGGGTTGCGTTGGACGCAAGAGCCCGCGTTCCACAATGGGTGGAGCAATTGTGAACAAACGAATGGGTTGTGTTTAGTGTGTTGTGTAGTCAGTTATGTGGTGGATCATCGCCTTATGTATGGTGTTTGTAGAAAATCAACAATAGTAAAGGGAAGACTGGAATGTCGAAAGAAATTCCCTTGATCATTTAATCCCATTAGTAAAGCTATGGATCCATAGATGGCACTACTCTATCGTGTATTTATCATCTGCTTGTTTACATTAGCTCAACTATATTGATGTTTGTCGTCAATGTTATGTCTATGGCCAGTCACAGAAGGTTTATTCAGAAATTATGAATATTTCCATGCATTAGATATGTAGTAGAATTGAAGGTTTATAATTTAAATGTTAAGTGAATGTAACTGTAGATCATGTCCATTTCCTTAATCCTAATTCATATATTGAAATAAAACTGTAGCTTAGTACGAAACTTGAACTACCATATGGAGATCTTATTCTACGGATTAAAATAAGAGTTACATGTTTACTATATGCAAACATGTAACTCTAAAAAAAAATTATGCGAGACATATAAAGAAACGAGGACATCTTATCTGAGCATAGGTTTTCATTAATAAAGTAAAATTCTTATTAAACTTTAGGCAGTGTTAAACTCTATTACTATGTACACTCTCCAGCCCTACTAGCTGACATGTAAGCTCAGGTACTATTTCCCATGTTTGGTCTAGAGCAGTGATTCCCAACCTGGGGGAAATATCCCCCTGGGGGGAAATATGAAGCTTCCAGTGGGGAAATAATTACGCTACCTACTAACTAAAACAAGCGGAAAATGTACTTATAGTACGTGCGGCAATTTGTTGTTAGCCATTCAATTGTGATATGATCATATCATTTCTCACTGACATGATATTCAAGGGGAGAATTGGAATATCATGCCCAATTCTGAGGTAGGCGAGTGGGCATGAGGGCTGGGCGGGGTATGAAGGGGGAAATCTGGATGGATGAACTGGGTGCAGGGGGGAAATGACAGAAAAAAGGTTGGGAACCACTAGTCTAGAGTCCTCCTCTAATCCAAGCTTAGGTCCAGGCTAAGGTAATAATTCAGATGTCATATTATATTATTATTCAAAGGGAAGAGATTAACCAGCCTAATTAGTCTAGCTCGACACTTACAGAGCTGGCCCGAGTAGGTACAAATATTTATATTAAAGCTAATGATAGAATATAAAGTAAATATATAGATAAATATATAGGATAAATATAAATTTTTAGTTAGAAGCTAATAAAATTCAAAGTAAACATATAGAAATTATAGGATAAAATTCTAATCTTTATATAAAAGTATGTGGTAAATAGAAATTTAAAACTAATATAAAAAACATTTGTTTCTTAAAAAAAGTTAAAATCATGATATCTTATCTCAAATACCCTGCACATATTCAGTCAAATATATTTGCAAAATTAGATATGCACTTAAAACGCAGCTTACCTTATCTTGTCTATTGGAAATGTATGAACATTTATATTAGAATTAATCTTTATTCAATTTTGACATAAGCTGATTAGTGTGGTATACGATATGTGCAGCTATAACTTATAAAAAAGCTACATTAAGCCCACTGCATAAAGATTATATGATTATAAGAAAATATATAATGAATTATGTGAGTCCCCAAAATATCATACGAAAATATAAGTAGCCTGTTAATAAGTAGAAAATAGCACAAATATAGATAAAATTACAGACTGATCGTTAGGAAACCATTACCAACCGTGGGCCCCCGATACAGGCAATCAAATTATAGGTAATAAAGTGATGAATGGATGGTGTGAGCGGGTGGCCACCACACACATTTTTTTTTTTTTTTTTTTTTTTTTTAGGTCTTCCCTTTATCGTCTTTCATAAAAGACTATAAATAAAGACATAGAACATATTGGCTGATTGTCCAACTTTCGGTAAATCACTATACAGAAGTGATGTCTGCACAATTGTAATCTCTCTGATAAGTGTTACGCCCGGCCTTGTGAGTCCGGCCTTGCTTTAGAACTCAGGGTATGAACAAAAGAACAGTCGGCAATAAGATAAGGAATACTAACAAAAATAAAATATATATTTACAATACCTTTAACAACACTATTAAAAAAGGGGGAGCACAACGGGGGAAGATCTTATTGTTGAATTGTCACAACGTGCACACTTAGAGTTGGATAGGCCGTGGACGGCTTCAGCACAGCAATCTCATTCCCTGGAAAGGGAAATAAATTAAATTATTAACTGGTCACTTACTTCTACAGGCTGGGAACACGATGAAGTCGTGTGGTTAAAACCTTTAAGCAAATAAAATAAAAGTGAAAAACTTAGGAATTTAAACACTATCACGTTGTAATCAACACTGTCACAGAGTGAATTAATTAAGGTTAGGAGCAAACGGCTCACGTGGTTGGGATATAAAGTTCAGTGAGTAGGGTCTTTCGTTAAGGATAAAAGGGAAGGATTGGATGTGATAAGGGAAGGAAATGGAAGGCTGGGTAAGGATGACGAGGATCTCAAAGTACAGACACCTTACCTTGATAAAAAGGACTCTGTTTTCTCCCTTGTGGAGAACGTGTCACAGGTCCTGCCTCCCTGAAGGGTGAAGAGCAAAGAAGGATGCCCAGGTGTTCCTACGTTGAGGTGACCCCTCTCAGCCCCCAAAATGGGGGAGGGGGCTAATTGGCCTTACTGCCGTCCTATTGGTCATCGGCCTTGATCTCATCTCCCGACAGTAGGTCAGTAGGTCTCCTGACTTCTCCATGGTGCCTTTGTGGCGGCGTTGAGCGGCCACGTGGTATTTTTAAAGATGCCTGAAATGAGACCTCAGGGAAGTAGACAGGTATAGGATGGTTTGGGCAGGTGGTGAGCCGCTGAATAGGTCCCAACGCTTGTGGCATTTCGACCGGTCCTTGCTGGCGGGGGTCTTTTGTTTTGAAAAATTGGCGCAATAACCGTCATGAATAACATAAGCAGTTAGAAGGCTGTGTAGCATGTTCTCTGTTGGCTGCTTGGGCGTGTCAATTGCTCGAAGGGCTTGCTGAAACTCTGTACTGTCGGGGTATTATACATGTTTTATAAGGGTATGGAGATCGTCATCAACAAAGTCTTTTGTAGTTGACTCTTTAAGTTGTTTGCCTCCCAAATGATAATGAATAATTGGTGATATAGCAAAGAAGTATAAGGATAGATAAGAACTGACCTATTATCATCATTAAAGAAGTACTCCTTACAATATTTCAGTAAGCAATAACGATAAGTTTTTCAACAACACAAGTTTGACCAATGGTATAAAATGAAGTACACTACTCGCATAGCATTGTGACAAATGATTTTACATCAGATAATCCAGAAGACCTCAACTACCTAGTAAGAAGAAACAGCAAAAATGTCGGTGAGGGACAACCTAGCTCTTTTGAGCAAGATCATCTGAGGTTGTTTCTAGTTCTTTTCTTTGGATGTCTTAGAAATTATAATGACCGCAATGGACCT
>NC_090757.1:17487938-17497938 GCF_036898095.1 Palaemon carinicauda
TATTATTATTATTATTATTATTATTATTAATATTATTGATGTTGTTGTTGTTGTTGTTGTTGTTATTATTGTTACTGCTATTATTATTACTGTTATTATTGTTATTGCTATCATTATTATTATTATTATTATTAGTAGTAGTAGTAGTAGTAGTAGTAGTAGTAGTGACATAATTGTAACACCGTTATGATCATGAATAATTATAATAGTAGTATAGATGAGTGGTGGTGATAGTAATAGTCTCCCTATCATTCCTATTGGTGTTGTTGAATTGCCTCTAATATTACATTTTCTATACTTTCTATGTCATTACTTTTATTTACAATGTCATAAATAAAGTTATTCGTCTTACTCCTACTTGTATGCTTAACTCGTGATAAACTGATTTTTTATAAATAGAATAGTCTTAATTTTTATCACCCGCGCAGTAAAGACGCTTAGCACCCCTTAACTGCTTACGGTTTATGATTAAAACTTGAATTTTTCTTGGCTTTTATATGCTTTATGTATTTTGAAGTATTAAGTAGGATTACCAAAGCGAAAATCACTAGACGGTTTTAACGTTGTTACTGTTCTCAAGATGTATTTTTTCTAATAGTTTATTACTTCTCTTGTAGTTCATTTATTTCTTTATTTCCTTTCCTCACTCGGGTATTTTTCCATGTTGGAGCCCTTGGGATTATATCTTCCTGCTTTTTTGAATAGGTCTGTAGCTTATCTAATAATAATAATAATAATAATAATAATAATAATAATAATAATAATAATACTGCAATATACCAGGTAGTATTCCCTTACAATACCCCAGTTTCCAGAAACATGCTCGTTATTTGCTGATATTATAAGGCTAAACATTCCACCTTATCAATGATTACGAAACTCGATATAGATGAAACAGACCAATATAATACACCTATTCGACTTCAGTTTATTATTTCTAAATGGCTGGAAATTCTCCTGACCTCGATTTAAAAGAAATAACGTATGCAATCCAAGTGGAATTTGATGATATTATAAGGCTAAACATTCCACCTTATCAATGATTACGAAACTCGATACAGATGAAACAGACCAATATAATACACCTATTCGACTTCAGTTTATTATTTCTAAATGGCTGGAAATTCTCCTGACCTCGATTTAAAAGAAATAACGTATGCAATCCAAGTGGAATTTGATGATATTATAAGGCTAAACATTCCACCTTATCAATGATTACGAAACTCGATACAGATGAAACAGACCAATATAATACACCTATTCGACTTCAGTTTATTATTTCTAAATGGCTGGAAATTCTCCTGACCTCGATTTAAAAGAAATAACGTATGTAATCCAAGTGGAATTATTATTCCACAAGACTATAAAGAATGTATTCGCAAACTGCTCCTCGAATATTATGAGAAATGCGTTCTCGACACGACAATAAATTCAGAAATGGAAAATAGATTTTTTTTCGGTTAATCCTTGAGACAACCACATCCCGTCATGTAAAGCCTCAATTTTCAGAATGGGAATATCAGGGTTGCCATGTTTTCTGAATGTGAAAAGGCCAGCTTCTAATCAACATCAGATTTAAAAAGGCTAACGCATTAGTAGAAAATGCCAAATATATTGTATTCAAGGCCCACCCTTTTTTTCATGATATTACTAAAGGCCTAGCTATTTAAAAAAGGCCAAATTTAAAAGGCTAACCTTTTAGTAGAAAAGGCCAAATATATAGTATTCAAGGCCCACCCTTTCTTTCATGATATTACTAAAGGCCAAGCTACTTAAAAAAGGCCAAATTTGAATTTTTTTTTAGCCTTAAAAAGGCCAAACCTAGCAACCCAGAATGTGATATTTGTAGAATCATATTGCGTATATAAGCGTTACTTGCCGAAAATGTTGAGTAACGAGGGTTTATTGCACCGCACTGGTGCGTAAAGGAAAAACATCCTTATACACGACATGTAATATATCTTTGCAAGATCGGGGTATGTGTTAAATTATCCATGTTGCAAGTAAGTGGTTACAATATTTAAGCATTATTTAAAGATGGTGTGTCGTACTGTAGCAATTTGTGAAGAAAAACGTAGTTATTTTGACAGGAAATAATGAAGGTGATTTTGATCACTAAAACATTTAGATTCCATAAAGAGAAAGTGGTATTACTGTTTGCTGCATTCATTTATTTACCTACTCATGATATTACGATAAACTGAGATACTGTAAAACATATTTGTATGTAAATAAGGTAAATAGAGTTACTTGTGCTAACATAAATTTCTTTTACAAATTTACTTTATTAAGTCTTGACTTATTTCTCTCTAATAAAAACAAAGAAGGAGAAATGCGTAAAAGAAATTAAATGAGTCAAGGCTTAATAAATGTGTAATATGATTGATCATTCCCGCGATGGGCTATGAATAAAGTATGTAATTTAATGTATATTGATATATGCATTTATTTATTCATTACCAATGAAAAAATCGATTTAGAAACTTTCATTGGGGAATTGCCTAAATTATATGAGTCAAACGTTTAGTAAATGTGTAATATGATTGATCATTCCCACGATGGGCTATGAATAAAGTATGTAATTTAATGTGTATTGATATATGCATTTATTTATTACCAATGAAAAAATCGATTTAGAAACTTTCATTGGGAAATCGCCTTTATGTATAAAAGAAATTAAATGAGTCAAAAGCTCGATAAATATGTAATATGATTGTTCATTCCGCGATGGGCTATGAACAAAGTATTTAATGTAATGTGTATTAATATATGCATTTATTTATTTATTACCAATGAAAAAAATCTGTTTAGAAACAGACTTAGGGAAATCGCCTTTATGTGTAAAAGAAATTCAATGAGTTAAGCCTTAATAAATATGTAATATAATTGATCATTCCTGCGATGGGCTATGAACAAAGTATTTAATGTAATGTGTACTAATATATGTATTTATTTATTTATTACCAATGAAAAAAAATCGTTAAAAACATTCTTAGGGAAATAGCCTTTTGCTAGAAGATTAAATATCAGAAAGTAACACGAATTAAGAAATGTTATTTTAGCTATAGCTCAAGTCAAGTATCTTTTTAACATGGCAAATTCAATTAATTCTTATATAAACCCGTTACTAAAAATTCATTGTGTATATGATATCCGAAACTTTGTTATTATTAATGTACTCTGTATTAAATTTCAATTTATTATTAATATACTCTGTATTAAATTTCAATTTTCAACTTCATATCTAAAGTCTTTTTTTTATTATAACAGATTTGTTTTTTTATTAAGCCATATTGTTTCAATTACTCCAAGTAATTACAATTGCATTATGTAATATCACTGACGAATATTAGAATTTATTCGACCGAGCAGGTACAGTTTATATATAATTTGTAAATTATTATGCAAACAACAATCTGCGGGGTTATGAAATCAAGTAATTTAATCTCATCTCGTACTGAACAGAATTTAATATCCATGACGCTTTATTATGTAGGTTATTTTCAAGTTTTTATAGTTTATATATGAAAGATTCACTTTAATGTTATTATTGTTCTAAAACTTCTCTTGTAGTTTCTCCTCATTTCCTTTCCGCACTGGGCTATTTTCCCTGTTGCAGCCCTTGGTGTTATTGCATCCTGCTTTTTCAACTAGGGTTGTAGCTCACCTAATAATAATAATAATAATAATAATAATAATAATAATAATAATAATAATAATAATAATAATAATAATAATATTGTTTTCTCTACCGGAAGGGTCGCGTTGTTTCAAGCATACCTAATAAGAGAGCCCCCTCTCCCTTTTTTTTTTTTTTCTTTTATGTGGCTAGAACGAGTTACTCTTTTTTTTTCACTGAGCGAATACAAGCTTTGAGCAAAATGTGTAGTATTGAAACAGACCGTTTGCTTTTCCATAAAAATCTTCTGGCAGAATCGCAATTTATAGAAATAATTATGGGTACATGAGAAGCAAAGGGTTGTGGTGGCCTATTGGAATCGTCCCTGCCTCACATTCTGCTGGACGGGAGATCGAGCCCCTATCAAACTCGATAGTTTCTTTTAGTGTCAGTAACCTCACCATCCTTATGAGCTAATGAAAGGGGTTTTGTGGGAGCCTATTGATCTACCTGCTGAGTCATCATCAGACATTGTCTGGGCCTCCCTGGTTCGACGGGTTGTTATTGTATAGATAATTCTGTTTAGGAAAAATATGATTATGAACATTTAATTAACTGCGATGATCTGGTCTTCGATTCACCTGTAGTTTTCAATATTAAGTTTTCTCCTCTTAATTGGGGATGGCTTCAGAACAAACTAAACTCAAGGGTCATTGTTGCCTACATACCTTCAGGAGAGAAACATTAACTGAGCTTACACGCGTTGCACGTCTCACATACACACTATATATATATATATATATATATATCTATATATCTATATATATATATATATATATTTATATATATATATATATATATATATATTGGTAGTAGATTGCCCAAGGCACCAGCCAACTGTTGAGATACTACTGCTAGAGAGTTATTGAATCCTTTGACTGGCCAGATAGTAATACATTGGATCCCTTTTTGTATATATATATATATATATATATATATAAAATCCTACATAAAAAATCGTCTTTTCAAAAGGGTTTCATAATTTTTTATCGTTAACACTTGTGATTATAAAATTATAGCTAGTATTTACACATGAATGATTACAAAAATAAAGAATTAAATAGACAATTTAGTGTTTTGACAAAATCTCACGAATAGATATAGCACTGACTGAGCGTTCTTCTTTATATAATCTAATATTTTTATGTGAATAAATTTTACGAATAATCTATTGTTATGGATTATCAAGCTGGAATTAGCTTTGTCTAGAAACTTCTCTTTATAAAAAGCAAGGGCTTTTTTCAGTAAAATAACTTAGATAATTTTAATAAACAGTAATTTTTTATTTTTATTTTCATGAAATGATTTTGTAAAGACATCATTCCTCTATAGGTAAAAGCATCATGCGGTTGAAAATGAATACACCATGCGTAATAAAGGGAAAGATATCATGCATTTAGTTGTGAAGTGATATATATGTTTGTATGCAAAAAAGTCATGCTTTTCTTGTTGACGATATCATGCGTTTTAGGGCAGAAGACTTTATGGGTTTACAGATAAAGATATTATGAATTCATAGGTAAAGATATCCTGTATTTATGAAGACGTTATTCATTACATATCCTGTATTTATAAAGACGTTATTCATATACATGTAAAGGCATCATTTCCTTATTGGTAAATGCATCGTGTGTTTATAAGTAAAGCTTTTATGTATTCATGGGTAAAGACATCGTGTCTTTATAATAAAGGACCATGAGTTTATAAGTAGAGCTATTATTTATTCGTAGGTAAAGACATCGTGTGTTTATAAGTGAAATCCCTGCGAGTTGTTAAGTAATACTTACATGTATTCACAGGTAAAGACATTGTGTGTTTGTAAGTTAAAGCACCATGAATTTATAATTAAAGCTTTTATGTATTCATAGGTAAAAACATCGTGTGTTTATAAGTAAAAACATCATGAATTTATAAATGAAACTATTATGTATTCATACATAAAGTTGTCGTGTTCTTATAAGTCAAGGCATCATGAGTTTACAAATAAAGCTTTCACGTATTCATAGGTAAAGACATCGCGTGTTTATAAGTGAAGCTCTTATGTATCCCTCGGTAAATACATCGTGTGTTTATAAGTAAAAGCACTATGAGTATCTAGGTAAACCTTTTACGTATTTATAGGTAAAGACATTGTGTTTATAAGTAAAAGCACCATGAGCTTATAAGTAAAAAAGACATCGTGTGTTTATGAGAAAAAACACCATAAGTTTATAAGTAATGCTTTTATGTATCCATTGGTAAAGACATCGTGTGTTTATAAGTAAAGACACCATGAGTTTATAAGTAAACATTTTATATATTCATAGGTAAAGGCATCGTTTGCTTATAAGTAAAAACAACATGAGCTTATAAGTAAACCTTTGATATATTTATAGGTAAAGGCGTCATTTGTTTATACGAAAAGCACAATAATTTTATAAGCAAAGCTGTTAGGGATTCATAGGTAAAGTGATCCTGTATTTATAAGTATAAGCATCTCGTATTCATAGGTAAAGACCTGTTTCATTCATAGGTAAAAATATCAATCATTTATAAGTACAGGCATCATACATCCATAGGTAAAGACATTATTCGACGAGGTAATTTTAATGGTTTAAAAGTTTAAAGACCGCTCATGAATGGCAGAGGTACGGGACAGTGACACTGCCTTATCAAGCAGGACAATGCTCTAGAGACTGACCATATATACATATGATCAGCGCCCAAGCCCCTTCTCCACCTAGGCCAAGACCAAGGAGGGCTAGGCAATGGCTACTGATGACTCAGCAGATAGACCTAGGGGCTCAAACACCCCCCCCCCATCCAGCAGATAGACCTAGGGGCTCAAACAAACCCCCCCCCCCCATCCTTAGCTCACAAGGATGGTGAGGCTGCAGCGATCAAAGGGAACTAACTATTTTGAACGGGACTCGATCCCCAGTTTGGCGATAACCAGTCAGGGATGTTACCACATCGGCCACAACAATATATTTATATTTGTAACTTTCTGGATAATTCCTGATGGAAAAGTAAAGCCGAGTCCAATTAGTTGCGAGTAAATTTAGCTGATAAAGTAATTACCTTAGGACAAACACTTGGATAAACATCCTTGTCGTTAACCTACTTAAAGATAAATAGCTCGCGGATTATGTTTGTTTTCTTAATTAAAAAAAGAACACAAAAAGCGAAGATAAAAAGATAATGAATACTTTTTAATAACGTTGTTGGGTAAACAATGGGTAAATTATGTAATGCTAATTCCAAACTGACGTCATTTTGTTGAAAAACTTAATCCACCATGTCTTTTTTTTTTTTTTTTTTTTTTTTTGAGCCCTTGGAGTTATTTTAGACTAACCTTAGATATGATGAAGGTTTGCTAATTATGTATCCTTCATTGTTTAACCTGCTAAGTAGTAAAATATCCAAGCCGATTGTCATGTAGAGAGTGAAATAGAAAAAATAATCTTTCTTTTAGCTTGGAGAGATGTTCATAAACAACTTTGAAAGACTGAAATTTTATTTTTTTATCGCTTGTTGCCAATTCTTAAAAGGTGAGAGATTCCTGATAAACTAATCAATTCATGGTATCCAATGCAAAAATATTCCTGCGAAAAATATTTACGATACTCCAGGCTATAACGTTTTACAAATGTCTCGTATGAAAATCTAACTCATTTCTGAACTTAAAAGATACGTATGAAATACACTCATTGATTTTTTTTTCTCTCTTTAATTTGGGGTTATTTTTTAACTGTCTCTATTATTTGTAAAATGCTCACAGACATTTTATTATATCGAAAAAAGGTCGTAGGAAATCAGATACTTGACTGGTACCTTTATAATTTTTCTTGGACAAATTATCCATACATTTCCTTTATGTTTCCTCGTAAAACCGCGTTATTTTTCAAACTTTAACAATTCAATACACCTCTATTGAAAAACATATGTTTATTATTATTATTATTATTATTATTATTATTATTATTATTATTATTACTATTATTATTATTATTATTATTTTCATTATTATTATTATTATTATTATTATTATTATTATTACTTGCTAAACTACAACCCTACTTGGAAAAACAGGATGCTATAAGCCCAAGGCCTCCATAAGGAAAAATAGCCTAGTGAGGAAAGGAAATAAACTTTAAGAGAAGTTTAAGAACAATGATAACATATTATATTGTTCATATATAAACTATAAAAACTTTAGTATAACAAAATGAAGAGAAATCAGAAAGAATAGTGTTCCCGAGTGTACCCTCAAGCAGCCTTTCTAGCCAGGTATCCAAAGTGTATTTAAAATTACTATCAAATTTTTCTCATCATTGTATCACTTCTTACACAGTCGATTTTAGTTCGGAAGAATAGTCCTATATTATTTTTTTCTTATAATTGCATTTTCTACCAACTTTTTATTTTCACTTAAAGATGGTGTGTAGTGGTGTAGAAATTGAATCTCTAAAAGAAAATTTAATTATTTTGACAGGAAATAATTGAGGTAATTTTAATACTTCGAATTTTGTAATTGCATACAAATAAAAGGGTATTTGCAGCATTAAATTATCAAGCTACACATGATATGACAATAAACATATTTGTCGTCCTGCATGGCGGGATTTCAGCAATAAATATAACATGTAATTAATTACTGATTTATCGGGTATTCCTTAAGCTTTTAATGTACAGGTTAATTGCGCTAATTTCCCAATAATAATTCAAGTCATACCAAATCCAGATAGTTTTATCTGTTAACATACTATTAATAAATTTATTAATTGATTCCACGTATCACTTTGATCTGGTGCTATGTAATAGGTTGGGATTCTGAAGAGATCTGAAATGACTTTACTGAAATGTGTTCTCTGAAGTATAAAGTATATGTAAGGGAATTTGCTATTATTTATAGAGGAAAATAGCTTAGATGAATATCAGTTGAGATCTGTAAAGTTAATTGAGTTCTGGGAGGGGAGACATATGCAAGATCAAAGGTACTATTACTACTGCAGTGTTGCGGCCTAAGGCCAGTTCTTTCATGTATTAGTCTCGCTCCACAATTATCTACTCATGGCCACCTCTTTTAGCACTCGGTACCTTCAGGTCATTCAGAATTGACTTTTTTTTTTTTCTACGGGATTTTATCCTTTAGAGTTACCTTCTATCTAGTTTCTCTTCCTTTTGTTTTGTTAAATCTCTTTAGAGTTACCTTCTATCTAGTTTCTCTTCCTCTTGTTTTGTTAAATTTTTTATAGTTTTTATAGGAAATATTTATTTTAATGTTGTTACTATACTTAAAATATTTTATTTTTCTTTATTTTCTTTCCTCACTGGGTTATTTTCCCTGTTGGGGCCCCTGGGCTTATAGCATCCTGCTTTTCCAACTAGGGTTGTAGCTTAGCATTTAATAATAATAATAATAATAATAATAATAATAATAATAATGTCCTTCAGTAACCCTTCTCCTTTTAAAATGTGTCCTATCCAGTTTCTCTGCCTTCTCTGTATTGTTGTAATTAGGGTTCTCTCTTCTCCAGCTGTTCTTAGTACTTCTTCATTTGTCTTGAGGTCTCTCCAACCTATTTTCAGCATCCTCCTCCATATCCACATTTCAAATGCTTCCAGATGTTCCTTAGTCTGTTCCAGAACCATACAGTGCTACACTCCTTATTACACTCTTTGAAAATGTTTTCTTTAGTTCGCTTTTCAGTTTTCTAGTTATTGTTCCTCTCTCTCTCTCTCTCTCTCTCTCTCTCTCTCTCCTCTCTCTCTCTCTCTCTCAAAAGCTACCTTACCTTGGGCCAGTCTGCTTTTAATCTTTTTTACAGCAGTTTCCTCCTTGTGTTATAATACTTCCCAAGCACTTGAGATAAACACACAGGACTGGGTTTTTGGTTGTGATATCCAATTCAAAACGTCATTACCTAGCGTTCGGCTGGACTAGGGTTCGAGACACGCTCAAGCTCGATAGTATCTTCTAGTAACCTCTACCTTACCCGTTGAGCTATCAGCAGCCATTCCCTGGCTCTCCCTGGTTATAGCTTGGATGCAAGGGCATTGTCCTGCTAGGGCATAGTCGATGTTCCGTGTCTCTGCCATTTACGATTGACCTTTAAACGATCTGATCCCTGTCTCTCAAATTTGTTACTTCGAATGATAGAAACATTTAGGTAATAAAGTCGTTTCATATATTAGAAGACAATAAATCAACGCTTATGTATCTGAGAAGCATTATAAATTTTGTCGTCCTAGCCAACCTAATATATATATATATATATATATATATATACTGTATGTATGTATACATACATACATGCATATATATATATATATATATAT
>NC_090757.1:17502938-17507938 GCF_036898095.1 Palaemon carinicauda
CTATATTTATTCTTAAAAACCTTTCAATTATTTAACTAAAGTTTTGCCATTTATTCTTGGAAATAAATAATAGTCAGGGATTAGTTTTTTGAGAGAAGAACAATAATCGAAAATGTTTTCCATTTGGTAATCATTTTGCAACGGATTTTTTTTTTTTTTAAAGAAAAACTAGTAAACCGTAATACTGAGTTGCCTAATCTTATGTCTCAGGACACATTAATCCAAATAATGGGATTTTTCTTATGACACCAAAATATCTGCATGAAGAAAATCTCATATATTGAGTTCCCTCCCATTAACCTCCCAGTACTCTCCCATTCATCCCCCAGACCCCCTACGCACTCCTACCTCCACACCAATATCCCCCCCCCCCCACACACACACACACCACGCTCTCTGCACATGTCAATGTTTTTCTGTGATGAATATTTTAGGTGTAAGACGGACTTGAATCTCCAACCTCGACTGCTTACTCTCTCTCTCTTCTAAACTCCTGTTTCCTAAAGAAGTAATAATTTGTTTTAAATTTGAAAATCCTCTCTCTCTCTCTCTCTCTCTCTCTCTCTCTCTCTCTTCTGTTTCCTAGAGAAGAAATAATTTTCGTAAATTTGAAAATCACCCCCTCTCTCTCTCTCTCTCTCTCTCTCTCTCTCTCTCTCCTAAACTCCTGTTTCCTAGAGAACAAATAAATTTTGTAATTTGAAAATCACCCCCCCTTCTCTCTCTCTCTCTCTCTCTCTCTCTCTCTCTCTCTAAGAATATGTTGAGGCTGAAAACCCTCCCAGGGACGGACTCCACCTTCACTTATGTTTAACTTTTGTTAATATGAAAAGAAAGGGGTTGGAGCGTCTTCTGAGAGCGTGTGGCTTTCTTATCATTTCTCAGAAAGACTGGGAGATTTCCTTCAGAACTATCTGCTGACACTTTCCCCTCGAGAGTGGTTGGCCTTATATCAAGAGAGAGAGAGAGAGAGAGAGAGAGAGAGAGAGAGAGAGAGAGATGTGATCTTCAATTTATTTTTGAAATGATTTCTTTTCTAGTAGGAAACAGAAAGAGAGAGAGAGAGAGAGAGAGAGAGAGAGAGAGAGAGATGTGATCTTCAATTTATTTTTAAAATGATTTCTTTTCTAGTAGGAAACAGAAAGAGAGAGAGAGAGAGAGAGAGAGAGAGAGAGATGTGATCTTCAATTTATTTTTAAAATGATTTCTTTTCTAGGAGGAGAGAGAGAGAGAGAGAGAGAGAGAGAGAGGCGATCTTCAATTTATTCTTAAAATGATTTCTTTTCTAGTAGGAGAGAGAGAGAGAGAGAGAGAGAGAGAGAGAGAGAGAGAGACTATCTTCAATTTATTGTAAAGAGGATTTCTTCTCTCTAGGGAGCATAGGAGTTTTATAGTTTATTTATATTGAGTTTTTCTCAAAGGTATTTACTTAGTTTGAATAAGTGAAATTTGTAGATCTTGTGAGAATGTTCCAATATAAGTAATTTATTAGTTTATTTTTATCATATAAATTTTGATATCCTGTTGCAATATTTTTTTTTTAATTTTTGAATTTATAATTATTAGGTTTAGATATTATGTAATATGAGACATAACTATAATGGAAAATTTTATGAAATTGTAATTGAGAGGATCTGGTTTTAAAAAGTTTCTTAACACACGCAAATATGTAATTCAAGAAACAGTCTCTCTCTCTCTCTCTCTCTCTCTCTCTCTCTCTCTCTCTGTCTTTATATATATATGTATATATATATATATATACATGTATATATATATATATATATATATATTATATACATACATATATATATATATATATATACATATATGTATATATATATATATATATATATAATACCATAAGTACCTATAACCTCTGTCTTCCAGCAATGTTTCTATTGAATCTAGCGACCACTTTTACCAGACCACACATCCTTTATCCTTTTTTAAAACCACACTTTATCCCCGATTTTAACAAATCCATTTAATAAAACTTCTTATATCGTAGCTTTCCGCCATTTCAGCAGAAACAGGTTAATTATCTCAACAACCACTTTTGTTTTTATTTGTCGCCAATATTCTTAGGTAACTTCTGCATTGATGTTTCGTTCAAGGTTCAGTTCCAGCGTTTATTTTAATAATCCCTCTTAACCCTATGCCTCTACGTTCAGCCCTTTTTTAAAGCTTCATGTCTACTCTCTTTTTGTTTTATGTATTTCAAATTGATTTAGTGCAGCCTATACCAAGTGCATGATGTAAGCTATGCGAAATACATCAATACAACAAGAAATTGTAGAAAGATTCCTTCCTTGGATAATCTTGGCCTAAGAAGAACACCTCCCCGTTTATAATGCCATGGTACATGGTATAGGTGTTATATATATATATATATATATATATATATGTATATATATATATATATATATATATATATATACATACGCGTGGCTAGAAACAGTGCAAGATATCAAAATGATAAGAATAAAAAAAAGTGAATTTGTGCATAAAATTTCAAAATAAGATTCTTTTTAAAATGAATATACGACTATCAGGCCAGTGATAGGGCTAAACGACCAACATATAAATATAATAATTATCCCGATTTCTTTTTTCAAAGAAAAAATGTGCAATAAGGATTCAAAATGATATTATCTTTAAAACGAATATACGACTGTCAGCCAAACGATAGGGCTAAAACCACCAGCATATAAATATAATAATTTTTCTGAAAAAAAAAAAAAAATTCCCAGACCCCCCCCCCCCAAAAAAAAAAAAAATAAACAACGACCCACATCCCATTTGTGATGACGCATCACCTCCCGAATTACTAGAGAAATCGTCGGTAATATTTTCTCTCCTCATTCGCTTCCTGCCTTGACATAAGGCCAACCTCTTCCTAAGGGAGAGCCAGCGAAGAGAGTGGCAAATGAAGACACAATCTTTCAGCTTTCCAGAGAAACTGGATCTGCCAACTTCACTTACCGGGAAGATAAAAACAGTCGCCTTCTTTGCTCCTTACCAGAACCTGAGACGCAGATGGAGATGAATATCATTTTCATTTGTAACCATGAAATTTTTATTTCACAGCAGCTTGGGCATTGTGATGAAGTGGATATGAGTGGATAAGTAATGCTGAAGGTGATATATATATATATATATATATATATATATGTATTTATATTTGTATATATATAATAATTATATAAATACATATATATACTTATATATATAAATACATATATATATATACTTATATATATATATATACACACACACACACACACATATATATATATATATATATATAAATTATATATATATAGGGATCCAACTGGAAAAAATACAAGACAAGTAATAAACAATCAAAATAAGATATTTTGAGAACGGTAACAACATGAAATTTTATCTTTCTCATGTAAACTATAAACTCTTCAAAAAAGACAACAGGAAGGGAAATAAGATAGAACAGCTTGCTCGAGTGTACTACCCTCAAGCAAGAGTACTGTAATCCAAGACAGTGGAAGGCCATGGTAAGAGGCTATGACAGTACCCAAGACTAGAGAACATTGATTTGAGTTTGGAGTGTCCTCTTAGAAAAGATGCTTATCAAAGCTGAAGAGTCTCTTCTACTCTTACTCTGTCCTCTTATAAAAGGTGGTTATCAAAGCTAAAGAGTCTCTTCTACTCTTACTACCAATTGGAAAGTAGCCACTGAACAATTGTCTCTGCCATTGAGACAATTTAGAATATTTTAATTCAATGAGAGATATAATTTTCACTTACAAAGCTCAGGGTAAATAGCAAATGATTAGCTAAATACCATTGCAATTAGAATAACTTATAAAACACTACCACACTATAAAACTATATGTCGATATTGAAAATAATCCTATAAACGATGACGTCTTGCAGTAAAATGCCTATTCATGAGATGGCCAAATACGAAGCCTCTTAAAACAAGCAAAGAAAGCGTCAGTTGGAACTTTCTCCCACACGCCCCTCTTGTATCGACAACAGACCAGCTTTGCTGCACGAGGCCAAGAGGCGATGATGCAAATGAAGACGGACTGCCCCGGCGTTGGTTCCTGGGCGCTTGTGAATGTCGCAAATATATGATGGAAAGCGGCTTTCTTATTCGCCAATTTTGCACGTTTCCAGAGAATGTAAAACCTCTGCTGCATTCCTAGATATATGTTTCTCCTTTTATGATTTTATTTCAATAATGGGGGGGAGAGAATTATAAGATGAAGCCCTAATACATGGGAAGCTTATTCGAACGCCTTCGAAATATAAGAGGAACTTATTAAAATGTCTTCGAAGTATAGTAGGAATTTATTAAAACGTCTTCGAAATATAAGAGGAACTTATTAAAATGTCTTCGAAGTATAAGAGAAACTTATTAGAAGTCTTCTAAGCATAAGAGAAACATTAAAACGTCTTCGAAGTATAAGAGAAACTTATTAAAACATCTTCGAAGTACAAGAGGGACTTATTAAAACGTCTTCGAAGTATAAGAGGAACTTATTAAAACGTCTTCGAAGTATAGGAGGAATTTATTAAAACACCTTCAAAGTATAAGAGGAACTTATTAAAACGTCTGTAAAGTATATGAGGAACTCATTAAAACGTCTTCGAAGTATAAGAGAAACTTATTAAAACATCTTCGAAGTATAAGAGGGACTTATTAAAACGTCTTCGAAGTATATGAGGATCTTATTAAAACGTCTTCGAAGTATAAGCTTAAACAGGTTTTCCCATTACCAGTGCGGGAGAGACGAGATATATAAAAAGCAATATAGCATTACAGTTTATGAGCGTGTATGAAACATCTGCGGTACACAGCTGTCCATGGGAGACGAACTCGTCAGTTGTAGTTGTAAATTGAGTGAAAATATCATCATAGATTTACCTCAAACATACATCAATTGTTATTAATGTAAAATGGTGGAAGTGGAAAATACCGAAATTTTCTTTGAAATCAGTTGATTAAGTGAGAATAA
>NC_090757.1:17527994-17530494 GCF_036898095.1 Palaemon carinicauda
CGAAGATGTTTTAATAAGTTTCTCTTATACTTCGAAGACGTTTTAATGAGTTCCTCATATACTTTACAGACGTTTTAATAAGTTCCTCTTATACTTTGAAGGTGTTTTAATAAATTCCTCCTATACTTCGAAGACGTTTTAATAAGTTCCTCTTATACTTCGAAGACGTTTTAATAAGTCCCTCTTGTACTTCGAAGATGTTTTAATAAGTTTCTCTTATACTTCGAAGACGTTTTAATGTTTCTCTTATGCTTAGAAGACTTCTAATAAGTTTCTCTTATACTTCGAAGACATTTTAATAAGTTCCTCTTATATTTCGAAGACGTTTTAATAAATTCCTACTATACTTCGAAGACATTTTAATAAGTTCCTCTTATATTTCGAAGGCGTTCGAATAAGCTTCCCATGTATTAGGGCTTCATCTTATAATTCTCTCCCCCCATTATTGAAATAAAATCATAAAAGGAGAAACATATATCTAGGAATGCAGCAGAGGTTTTACATTCTCTGGAAACGTGCAAAATTGGCGAATAAGAAAGCCGCTTTCCATCATATATTTGCGACATTCACAAGCGCCCAGGAACCAACGCCGGGGCAGTCCGTCTTCATTTGCATCATCGCCTCTTGGCCTCGTGCAGCAAAGCTGGTCTGTTGTCGATACAAGAGGGGCGTGTGGGAGAAAGTTCCAACTGACGCTTTCTTTGCTTGTTTTAAGAGGCTTCGTATTTGGCCATCTCATGAATAGGCATTTTTACTGCAAGACGTCATCGTTTATAGGATTATTTTCAATATCGACATATAGTTTTATAGTGTGGTAGTGTTTTATAAGTTATTCTAATTGCAATGGTATTTAGCTAATCATTTGCTATTTACCCTGAGCTTTGTAAGTGAAAATTATATCTCTCATTGAATTAAAATATTCTAAATTGTCTCAATGGCAGAGACAATTGTTCAGTGGCTACTTTCCAATTGGTAGTAAGAGTAGAAGAGACTCTTTAGCTTTGATAACCACCTTTTATAAGAGGACAGAGTAAGAGTAGAAGAGACTCTTCAGCTTTGATAAGCATCTTTTCTAAGAGGACACTCCAAACTCAAATCAATGTTCTCTAGTCTTGGGTACTGTCATAGCCTCTTACCATGGCCTTCCACTGTCTTGGATTACAGTACTCTTGCTTGAGGGTAGTACACTCGAGCAAGCTGTTCTATCTTATTTCCCTTCCTGTTGTCTTTTTTGAAGAGTTTATAGTTTACATGAGAAAGATAAAATTTCATGTTGTTACCGTTCTCAAAATATCTTATTTTGATTGTTTATTACTTGTCTTGTATTTTTTCCAGTTGGATCCCTATATATATATAATTTATATATATATATATATATATATATATATATATATATATATATATATATATATATATATGTGTGTGTGTGTGTGTGTATATATATATATATAAGTATATATATATATGTATTTATATATATAAGTATATATATGTATTTATATAATTATTATATATATACAAATAAAATACATATATATATATATATATATATATATATATATATATATATATATATATATATATATATATATATATATATATATATATATATATATATATATATATTCACCTTCAGCATTACTTATCCACTCATATCCACTTCATCACAATGCCCAAGCTGCTGGTGAAATAAAAATTTCATGGTTACAAATGAAAATGATATTCATCTCCATCTGCGTCTCAGGTTCTGGTAAGGAGCAAAGAAGGCGACTGTTTTTATCTTCCCGGTAAGTGAAGTTGGCAGATCCAGTTTCTCTGGAAAGCTGAAAGATTGTGTCTTCATTTGCCACTCTCTTCGCTGGCTCTCCCTTAGGAAGAGGTTGGCCTTATGTCAAGGCAGGAAGCGAATGAGGAGAGAAAATATTACCGACGATTTCTCTAGTAATTCGGGAGGTGATGCGTCATCACAAATGGGATGTGGGTCGTTGCTTTCATTTTATTTTTTTTTTTGGGGGGGGGGGTCTGGGAATTTTTTTTTTTTTTCAGAAAAATTATTATATTTATATGCTGGTGGTTTTTAGCCCTATCGTTTGGCTGACAGTCGTATATTCGTTTTAAAGATAATATCATTTTGAATCCTTATTGCACATTTTTTCTTTGAAAAAAGAAATCGGGATAATTATTATATTTATATGTTGGTCGTTTAGCCCTATCACTGGCCTGATAGTCGTATATTCATTTTAAAAAGAATCTTAATTTTGAAATTTTATGCAAAATTCACTTTTTCTTATTCTTATCATTTTGATATCTTGCACTGTTTATAGCCACGCGTGTATATATATATATATATATATATAATATATATATATATATATATATATATATATATATATATATATATATATATATATATATATATATATATACATATACATATATATATATATATATATATATAATATATATATATATATATATATATATATATATAGTATATATA
>NC_090757.1:17532071-17537071 GCF_036898095.1 Palaemon carinicauda
AGATATATGTATGTATAAACAAACACACACATCATCTATATATACAGTATACATGCATATAATATATATATATATATATATATATATATATATATACATATATATATATATATATATATATATATATATATATATATATATATATATATATACACGTGTGTGTTACCGTAAATATGTAAAATCCGGTATTATGTATAATTCCTAGTAAATTTGCATACTAACGGATATTTCATTTAATATGCATAGAGTAATCAATAAAAAAAAAGTTTAGTTCAATTGAGTATATATTTACATTCTTATTTTTGCTGTAGTCATCTGTTCGCATTTAATTTTCCTTTATATTTAGTTATCGTCTTATTTTATTTTATAAAAGTTTTTTTTTTCATTTTTTTTTTTAGCTGACACTCCTCGCGAAATTACAGAATCAGTCTAGTTTGTAAAATTTTATGTATTCTGATTTTGTTTTGTTTTATTATAATGCCTATATATCCATTTCCATATGTTATATGAATAGATTGAACGGCTTCAAAATAAATCACAATTGCAGTGGTAACGAAGGCCCGTACCATTTTCCCTTTTTTTTTATTTTTCTTATTCACTTGTGTCGTCTACTTTTATTCTCATGGCATCATACTTTTTTCAACCCTTTCACAGGTGTAAATTTAACCAAACTTCTGATGTAGCAAAACTTTCAAGACCACAGAAAACAGAGATTGCTGTTATCAATTTGAAACCGGTCATTAAGACCTTTCCAAAGAATATTAACTTTCTATGTTTTGGGTGATTTTAAAAGATGTTTCCCTTTTTCAAATTTTGACTTCTTATAGAGGACTCTTTGTCTGTTATCTCTGCTTTATTGTCTGTTTCCTTCCATTTCTTCAGTTATTTCTTATGCCTTTGCTTTTTTTTTCACTATTAAGAAAGTCCATTCTACGCTTAATAGCCTAGTGTCCATCTTACATTAAAAAGATTTATTTGTAATTAGCGATTTGTTTTATTTTCGGATATCGTGGTTGTATCAGGTGCAATATTCCTTGAAAACGGTTTTTTAACACTTTCTCTTTGCTTATTGGCTTTTTTAATTTAAATAGATTATTTGTATTTAACATTATTGTAGTCAGATTAATTATAAATATGCATAAGTCGCCAGTTCCTTGAAAACGGTTTTTTTATTGAAATACTTCTCTTTGCTATTGGCTTTTTTAAATTTAAATAGATTATTTGTACTTAACATTATTTAGTCAGATTAATTATAAATATGCATAAGTCGCCAGTGCAGATGAAAGGGTTAAGGAGACGATAATCCGTTGTAGTTTTTTTTTTTTTTTTACATTATTTATTTCGAGTTCAATTATTCGGTTGAGAATCATGTCACATTCCTCTCTTTTGCAATAAGCCAAATGTATCTTGCCTTATTTTTACTTTGTTCTTCGCGAGAGATGAATAAAAACACTGCTTGCTTTCTTCCATTGCTTGATACTAAAAGAATTTATTTTGACCAATAGAAAGATACCGGTTATTAATTATTTTAAGCGTTACCCTCTGACTAATTAATAAACTTTATGCAAATTTACTACACATATCAGTTATTTTCCATAACGGTTTTTATAACAGTTATTTTGCCAAATTAGCAAGATTTTAGGTATTATGTACATTAAGTGAAAGGTTTCAATTATTTTCCATAATAACGATGTTTATAACAGTTAATTTGCTAAATTAATAGGAATTGCTCATAATAATGGATTTCGCATGTTTACGGTCACATACACACAAACACATGCACCCCTCCCCCCCACACACATACATATATATATATATATATATATATATATATATATATATATATATATATATATATATATATATATATATATATATATATATTATATATATGTGTGTGTGTGTGTGTGCGCAAAAAAAAAACTACAGGGAAAATGAAATAGAAATACTGGATTAATTCCTGTCTAGTTTTGTGTTATTTCTTTAGAGGACTGTTGAATTGCCATTAGTCCTGATGAATTATCACGAAAATAGTCAGGAGTTCATCCTATATTTTATGTTTAATTTTTCACTCTAGTTATTTTGTATCCTGAGCGTCGAGACGTTTGCCGGCAATTTTTACGCGAACATATATGTGTATGTATATATATATATATATATATATATATATATATATATATATATATATATATATATATATATATATATATACAGTATATATATATATATATATATATATATATATATATATTTATATATATATATTTATATATATTTATACAGTATATATATATATATATATATATATATATATATATATATATATATATATATATATATATATTTGTGTATATATATATATATATATATATATATATATATATATATATATATATATATATATATATATAATATATATATATGTATATATATACATACACATATGTGTGTGTGGGCGTGAGCGTGTATTGTGTATGTTGTTTCTTCCAGAGAAGCAACATGATATTTGAATAACAAATCATGAATGAAACCAATGGCTTATGAAATGTACTGTTATTGCATTATTTATTCACATATTCATATTTTCGTTTCTTTTCCTTACTCTTTTTAATGCAAATTTACTAATCAGTTTTTCTGATGTACTTTTTTCAACCTCGCAATGAAACCAAAAAGATTAGTATTGCTTCAGTGGAGCAAGGAAATAAATAGAGAATTTTTCGTTTATAGTTCACCGATTAAAAGTCGATTTTCTGCGTTGTTAACAAATAACCCTTGATGACCCCTGGCCATGTTAACGTTGTCAACAAGTGATTGATGGACTCTATTGATCACGATCGGTTACAAGTGGTCTTCGATTTTATAGCTTGCTATATTTCATTTTTATTTTCTTTCTGTTTTATCTCTAAGGAATTTAGGTGCTGAATGGCCTCTCAGGTCCCAGCTCCTGTGTATTCATCCCAAGTTTATAAATTCAGTTTAGATTGACAAAAAAAAAAAAATGGATTTTAAGAGTAATCTTTGGAATTCTATCCCACCAGCAAAGAAAAAGTAATAATCAAACAAACATGAAAAATATGTACTTAGTAAATATTTTCTTTATCGGGTGCTAGTATAATATATATATATATATATATTATATATATATATATATATATATATATATATATATATATAATATATATATATATATATATATATATATATATATATATATATATATTTGTGTGTGTACTTGTTTTTCGATAATCCAGTCCTAAATTGACCAGAAACCCGGCTATTTTTAAGAAAAATATTTAACAAATATCCTTCCAAAATTCGAGTGATCAAACGAAATAACGCATAAAGAATTTTAAGTAATTAGTTAATTTTCTAGTTATTCGGTCTTAATATAATCTATGATTTTTTTTTTCGGTATAGCTGTTCTTTCTGCCTACTCCTTGAGCTTAAAACTCTAAAAACAAATAACTTCCAGTTTTCCTAATGCTATAGCATTCTGATTTCCCAACTAGAGTTTAAGCTTAGCAATTAATAATAATAATAATAATGATAATACTAATAATAATACTACTAATACTACTGCTACTACTACTACTACTACTAATGATAATAATATAAAACGACCCACTTCTTTTTAGTCGCCTGTAACTAACGACCGTAACTTTTTAACCATCCCTTTAAACTACCGTTCAAACTGAGTAAATGAAATCTATCGGCCCATTCCCGTAGACTTATTAGGTTCCTGGCGCTTTTTCTCATTTGTTACATTTTTTCGTCTTCCTTCTAAGATTTGGCCTGGCTGGAATCACGACCATATCGTATTTTGGTTCTCTTAATCTCAATGAAAAATTTTCGTTTGCAATGTAAAAATTATGTTATTTAAAAGGTATTTACGGATGCTCTTCTGCCAGCAAAGAACATCATCACATAATGGCAATAAGCCACAACCATTTTTAGGGTTGTGAGGGTCCATTGGAAACGTCCTTGCTTGGTGTTCTGTTGGACTGAGGTTCAAGTCCTGCTCAAGCTCGGTAGTTCTTATAGTGTCTGTAACCTCAACCAGCCTTGTGAGCTAATGATTGGTTGGGTGTGTTGGCTGAATCATTAGCAGCCATTTCCTAGCCGTCCCTTGGTCCTAGCTTGGGTGAAGAGGGGCTTGAGCGCTGATTTCATGTTTACTTGGTTAGTATCCAGGGCATTGTCCTGCTAGCTAGGGCAATGTCACTATCCCTTGCCTCTGCCATTCTTGAGTGGCATTTAAACCTTTAAATATAAGACCAGAAGTCCATATAGGAATTTATAATCCTTTAAGCGTCGCATCAAACATACGCTTTTCATTAGAGCATAAAATTGCCTAAATCAAAACCAAAATATCTCACGCCTACCTAACTGATTTTCTCTCTAAGGACACCGTGACAAATCTCTACCCTTTCACCCACTATCCATTTCTGTCGTTATTTCTTAGGTATATTACTTGACCTTCACCTCTACGTAACTGGAGTCCCTATAACTCATATTTCCTCCCTTACTGGATTACGTATGTGATCTGACTCTTCGAATATTCATAGCCAGTTCCTATGTGGCCATACATAGAGCTTCAACTTCAGCCACTTTCTCAATGGGAATCCCAGCAGACTTTGATCACATCTAATATTCAAGGCCATGTCTAGTTCCGTCTTTTAAAAAGGTTATTTAATGCCCGCTGGTTTATCCTGGCTGCCAAACTTCTCTAAAACGTCACTGTGTGTGTGACTGTTATTTTCGTTCTTGTGATATTGAATACAAGTATCCTCTGTAGGAAAAGGGATTCATAGGATACATTCGTGCACATCTTTTGGATCCTCTGGGAATTATGTTTTTTTTTCTCATTACTCTTGTTGGTACTTGGTTGGGTTTATGTTTCTTTGGTCGCTGCAACCTTACCATCCTTGTGAGCTAAGGATGGCTGGGGGTGGGGGGGGGGGGGTCCCGGAGAGCTTATAGGTCTATCTGCAGATTCACAA
>NC_090757.1:17542071-17577071 GCF_036898095.1 Palaemon carinicauda
ACGAAACCTTTATTTGCATTTATGTCAGAAAATCTTCAAGAAGAAGTGGGGTTAGGTTTATGGCTTACTTTTCCGTTATAAAAATATTTCTCTCTCTCCCTCTCTCTCTCTCTCTCTCTCTCTCCTCTCTCTCTCTCTCTCTCTCTCTCTCTCTCTCTCTCTCTCTCTTTTCATTTTCTACTCACTATACTGTGTGGCGAGCCGTGAGAAGGTTGTGACTCAAAGGCAGGATGAAAACAACTGAGTAAATTTATTACAGAACATTCGTTTATATATACATAAACTCCAGGTAAAAACGGCATAAAAAACATAACAGGCAATTTCATGTTCAACCGACCACCGCACCGGTTAACAGTTAACGGTGAGAAAAACAGACATGTTATTTCAGGTCCTTATCAGTGCGAGGGGAGAGTGAAAATACAAGCATAATATATACACAAAATGAAATGTCGTTACTATGCACGATCGTGTGACACACGGTTGGTACAATACTTCTACCTGGAACTGAGAATATAGAGGTATTATGTCATTTTGATTTATTTGTTGATGTTGTTGTTTATAAGCAGATAGTGCATAGTGGATGAAAGATTAAAAGAAAGAACACATTTGCATTGAGAGCGCAGTATTTAAAACTATATGTCAAAATTATTGCTGTAATCCAAAATATAATTTTTGATTAATTGAATAAATTCTCTCATCTTTGCTTGAAATTTTTACTTAATAAAATGATAGAAAATATTATTAAAATTCTTTAAATCATCTGACTTAATATTGTTATTGAAATTGTTAAGAATATTGATATTAAAACTATTAGAATTACTAATGATAATCTTATTAATGTTCTTAGAATAATCATGTTTATAATCTTATAAAAGTGCATATCACACAGGGGAAAGTATTTTGAAAACCTTTGATTGTAATATTATGAACATCTTTCTGAATGGTTTTAACAGAAATCGATTCTGAGCCACAAAGGGGGAAACTGGCGTTTATCCGAAATGTACCAGAAATATTGATAATTAATAATTAAGCAACTTCAAACCACTCTACACGTCGTTTCCCGAAGGTGAAAGGGAGGGAAGAAAAGACAGAGCATCAAAAGACATTTTGCTCCATTCCCCCTAAACGATTGTGCATCTGCCCAGGCAAGAAATTTGCCTGATTGAAGGCAACTTCTCCGATGCAAGAAAAGAGAGAGAGAGAGAGAGAGAGAGAGAGAGAGAGAGAGAGAGAGAGAGAGAGAGAGAGAGAGAGAGAGAGAGAGAGAGAGAGAGAGAGAGAATTCTCGTGAGGATAAAGGGGTAAAGCAAGTTTTGAATTGATACTCATACATATACAGCATATACACGCTATATGTATATATATGTATATGTATACTTATATATATATATATATATATTATATATATATATATATATATATATATATATATATATATATATATATATATATATATATATATATATATACATGTATATATATAACAACAAAAACAGCACTTTTTAGACCACTGTCGAACAAGGTTCTCAGACATGTCAATTCATGTCTGGGGTTTGGCCAGTTTTCATCACTTCGCTGGTCAGTGCGGATTGGTGATGGTAGGAGATTTTTGTCTAATCGCTCACTGAAAACCAACCTAGTATGAATGGTACTGGTACAGCCTCAGCAAGAGAGAGAGAGAGAGAGAGAGAGAGAGAGAGAGAGAGAGAGAGAGAGAGAGAGAGAGAGAGAGAGAGAGAGAGAGAGAGAGAACGTAATGGGAGGAATTTATTATTTGTAGAATATCTAAACAATAGAACTAGATAGTTGTTGAAGAAATTCAACTTCTGCCTTTGAGAAATATAAAGAAACTGAAATATTAAAGGTCAGTAAATAGACAGGAAAATAATCTTATGGCGTTATGACAGTAAAATAAAAATATTTTTAATAATTTAGTTCTATACTGAAACATGTAAATCTAGAAATAAGGCGCTCAAAAGTTTTAGCTGGAAGGAGTATCTATATTTTTAAATCCATTTGACAATAAATTCCACGCTTTGTTCGAAATGAAACAATGAAATTTATTGCATCCTTCATGTCTCGAAGGGCGAGAAGTAAATTGTTTTATGTAAGAAGTATATATGAATTCATATATTGCAATACAATGATAAATGGCAGTATATATTTTCATTCTTTTCACAAGTGACTCGCCAAAGAAGTTATCAAAATAGTTAATATCATGATCGAAAATAAAGCGACTATTTCATAATGGAATGGCCTACAAAGCGAATCTATTTGTAAGGGAAGTAGCTTACAGAGTAAAGCTACTTGTAAGGGAATTATATACATACTCGGCTTTATAAGTAAAAGAAATACATAGTATAGAATTTCATAACGGGATGGCTTACAGAGCGAATCTATTTGTAAGGGAAGTAGGAAGTAGCTTACAGAGTAAAGCTACTTGTAAGGGAATTATATACATACTCGGCTTTATAAGTAAAAGAAATACTTAGTATAGAGTTACATAACGGGATGGCTTACAGAGCAAAGCCATTTGTAAGGGAAGTAGCTTACAGAGTAAAGCTACTTGTAAGGAAATTATATACAAACTCGGTTTTATAAGCAAAAGAAATACAGAGTATAGAATTTCATAACGGGATGGCTTACAGAGCAAAGCTATTTGTAAGGGAAGTATATGCAGACTCGGCTTTATAAGCAAACAAAATAAAGACTATGATATTTCATAACGGGATGGCTTAGAGAGAAAAGCTAATTTTAAGTGAAGTAGCTTACAGAGCAAAGCTATTTGTAATGGAAGTATTTGCAGACTCGGTTTTATAAGCAAATGAAAAACGATGTATAGGAGAACGTACCACCAGAACAGACTGCAGTCTTGTATTGTTAGATTATTATAAGACTCAGACAGAAATTATTTGCTTCGTAGGTCTCTAATGAAATAATGGAGTTCAATGAAGGGACGATGTAACCACATGGGCTACAGGAAAAGAGGGATTTTGGGACCGTTTCATTTTTAAATAATAATCTTATAATAGACCCTTTTAGGTAAACCAAATTCGTTAACTTAATAGATAATTTCGTGAGTCCTTGGGCTGGTACAGAGCTTCAAAAACTAGTGAGAATAACGGATTTTGAGCGAAACGACAAATCTATTTTTGGGTGAGATAGCCATGTCGTCCTGATGAGAGGTTCCTATAAGTAGCTTCCTAAGGGATATTTGACTACAGTGATATTCCCAGAGAATTTACCTTTAGGTCTCCAGAATTCTGACTCCTGGCGCGAATATCCTTAAAATTTCTCCTAAGGATATCTCATAAATCAGGGGACGTATATCTTGATACGACACATAGCAATCTTCATCCCGAATAGCGTTTCGCTTCGAGGGGGAAAGTGGCAAAATTAAAAGGGGAGCCGATATCAAGGTTACCCTTCCTCCCTTACTACTATGCGTATCTAGATGGTGCTGTATGTCAACCCCACGCGCTATCCCTTTGAAGCGTTGAGCATGGTGCTACAGATATAGTAGTTTCGGGAGGGATCCTGCCATGACCTTTTCAATCGAAAAGGAGGGCAGGTCCATCAGGACGACATGGCTATTGCACCCAAAAAAAGTTTTTTTGCTTCGCTCAAAATTCGTTTTTTTTGGGCTCAGGCCATGTCGTCCTCATGGAAGGTTACCAGAGAATTATTTAGAAAGTACTGTATCTGTGGGTTTTCCAAAAGTGCCTTAACTTCGGGACAGTTATTCCTTGGTCATCCAGACCATAGAGACGTATGACGTTACCGTTATACATCATTACTGCTAATCATAATCCATGTTAGTGCTTCCTGCCCCCTGCAGCGAAGAGTCATTCTAGACATAGGAAAGGAGTCTCAAGGTTTACATATAACATATGAACAAACATAGCATCAAGTACATACAGGTCTCGCTGTATGTATGTCTGATTGAAACAAGCTTTACCAGATAAACTTTGTACTCGTATAAGAACAAAGGTATTAGCTATATATCTTGTTCGTATAAAGATATGCTGTTTATTAAAGGAAAATAAAACTCTGATATATTTTTATTGAAAATCAATTTTGGGGCAAAATAAGACACAAATACACATCAAGTATTTATTGGTAATAGATAACCAGCAGAATCAACATATATAACATAATGTTAACATAATGTTAATAAAAGCAATAAGAAACATGTTCTACAATCAAAGTCCAGAAAATATTTGTTTCACCTGAAAGGGAAAAATATATTAGAGCCACTGTAATCTGAAAATTTGTTAAATTTTCTAATATGCATTTCTGAGATATTGATTGTCTCTTCACACTGTGTAAGAACACACGGCACAAGTGTTATCCCTATGTTTCTTCACCTCAAATAACTAGAGCAGTCCTTGGCGTCACCATGGGGACGCTTATTTCAAAGTATTGCAATGTGAGGTGCCAATATCTTCACCCTTATATTGACAGTCCCAATCAATTCACTGTTCATCGCAGCACTAGACGACAGGTTTTAGTATACTACCTGCTGCCTTCACAAACCACTTGAGTTCTTGCACTTGCTTCGCATAGTGCTTGAAGAACACTCTGGATGACTTCCATCCAGTGTACGAGCAAAGGCGCTCAAAGTCCATGTACTGAAAGAAATTCAGTGACGAAGCGATTTTTCTTGGATCATGACCTGCGGGTGTACTGTCAGGATCCGCTCTGCGAATAAAATAGGTATTCTTCGCCCTTAGTTTTTTCAGGGATAGGTTTGACCCTGAAGTTTCTCCTTTAAAGAGCTGTCCTCCCCTGAAGTCCGAAGTTCTTCAAAGATAGACCTTTCGACACTCCACTGGGCACAGCGAGATTTCTTCTTTCAGAGGGCAAATTCTCCAGGGACCCCACCTTTTGGTAGGTTGCTTGTTCTTAGTGAGAAATGTTGGGTCAGGAAAAAGATTCAATCCTCCCACTTTTGTGAACTGAATATGGCCCTCATCTCTGGATAGGGCCACTATTTCACTAACTCTGGCCCCCGAGGCTAGAGCAAACAAGAAAATAACTTTTTGGGTTAAGCCTTGCAGATAGCAATCCTCATTGTTCACTGTTGAAGCAAAGTGTAGGACCTTGTCCAAGGACCACAAAATAGGCTTTGGAGGGGCTGCAGGCCTGAGTTTAGCACAAGCCTTAGGGATCTTGTTAAAATTTCGTTTGACAAGTCTACTTGGAAGGCGTATAGCAGAGGTCTAATCGAGGCTGATTTACACGTGGTTATTGTATTGGCTGTCAAACCTTGCTTGTGAAGGTGGATAAAGAAGGACACACAGAAGTCCGTTAAGATTTATTTTGGTCCCTTTGCCTTGACGAAAGCAACCCACTTTTTCCAAAATGACTCATATTGTCTTCTGGTTGAATTAGACTTATATTTTTCTAGGCAGTCTGTACTGTCTCTCGAGATCCCAAACCTTTTCTTTACTGCTAAGGAGAGAAAATCATGAGATGAAAATTTTGGGTTCTCTGTGATGAAGCGGTGACAATCGACTTCTGTACTTGTTGAGACAGTACTGGTTCCGGTAGAGGGACCAGCCTCAGCTTCAGTTCCAGTACTAGAGGTAACCAATTGCTCTTTGACCCCTTGGGAGCCACTAGAGCTGCCGTTCCCCGAAAGGATCACAGCTTGTTGAGGACCTTCGTTAAGAGATTGGTTGGAGGGAACAGGTAAATCCGGTTACATCTATTCCAGTCAAGGGACATGGCGTCCATTGCTTCTGCTAGAGGGTCCTCGTATGGGGCCACATAAAGAGGTAGTTTCTTGTTGTCGCTCGTCGCGAAGAGGTCGATCTGCATCTGCCGTTCTGAGACTTGACGAAAGATGAAGGAGAATGAGCCTGCGTCTAGGGACCTTTCTGACTATTGGCGTGAGCCTGGATAGAGCGTCCGCCGTCCCATTGCGGAACCCTTGAAGGTGAACTGCTGATAAATGCCATCTCTTCTTTTCCGTCAAGCGGAAGATGGCCAACATCACTCGATTGATTTGGGGTGATGTCGAGCCTTGACGATTCAAACATCTCACTATCACCTTGCTGTCCAGGATCAGTCTTATATGGACTGAATTGCAAGGGGACAGTTTCTTCAGCGTCAGAAAGACTGCCATGGCCTCCAAAATGTTGATGTGGAAGGTCTTGGATAGAGAAGACCAAGTCCCTTGGACTTTCCGTTGATGGAAGTGACCTCCCCATCCTTCCTTTCATGCGTCTGTATGGATGATGACTGAAGGTAGAGGTGGTTGCAAGGGTACGGACCTCTTTAGGTTCGTGGCCTTCGACCATGGCTTGAGAAGTGATCGTAGTCGAGTCGGTATCGGTCTTCTTGGATCTCTTCGAGCGTTTAATACGTATCTTCTCCAGACTCCTGATGCATCTTTTAGCTCTGCTCTTAGCACTGTGTCTGTCACTGATGCAAACTGAAGAGAACCCAGTACTCTGTCCTTCTGGCGTCTTGATATCTTGTCAGATTTCAGTAGTCTCTTGACAGATCCCGCAATCTCTCCCCTCTTCCCTATGGGAATGGAGAGAGGGTGTGACTTCAAGTTCCAATGTATTCCAAGCCATTGAAACTCTTGAGCTGGAGATAATCGAGACTTCTTGACTTTGATCTTGAATCCCAGATGTACCAGGAATTGGATCACTTTCTTGGATGCTTGCATTCACTCTGTCCTGGATGCTGCCCACATCAGTCAGTCGTCCAGGTAGGCTACTACCTGGACACCTTCTAGGCGTAGTTGTTGAACGACTGCGTCTGCAAGCTTTGTAAAGATCCTTGGGGCTATATTTAGTCCGAAGGGCATGGCTCTGAAGACTTATTTCTTCTTTTGTAGCCTGAATCCTAGGTAGGAGGAGAGGGGGCGGTTGATTGGAATATGCCAGTAGGCATCTGCCAGGTCTATCGAGACTGTGTATGCCCCTTTTGGCAGCAGGGTCCTTATGTGTTGAAGGGTTAACATCCTGAACTTGTTGTTTTCTATGAACTTGTTGAGTGGTGACAAGTCCAGAATGACTCTTGAGTTTGTCTGAGTCCTTCTTGGGAACACAAAACAGCCTTCCTTGGAATTTGACTGACTTTGCCCTCCTTATCACCCGTTTGGTCAAAAGTTCTCAGATGTATTCTTCCAGGACAGGGGTGGAGTGTTGGAAGAATTGAGGAACTGAAGGTGGAGCTATCCTCCAGCTCCATCCTAGTCCGTTCTTAATTAGGCTGTGGGCCCAAGGATCGAAGGTCCAGCAATCCTGAAATTGTTGGAGTCTTCCTCCTACCGGAAGCATCTCATTTCTTCGACTGTCCGTAGGACTTGCCTCCTTGACCGCGTCCTCCCCTACCTCCTCTTCCTCTCAGGGGGTATCTATAGGAGCCCCTTTTCGACCCTCTACCTTTAGGACGAAAGGTAGTGGTCTGCCTCTCATACGCAGGATTAAATGCTGGTCACTGGGCATCCAGCTGCTGAGGCACCATCTGGTAAGTTGATTGGGGTTGAGCCACCATCTGGGGCACCGTGGTCATGGGAACTGCGGAAGTTGTTGCTGCTCTTGCTGCTGTTGTCTGACAGGGCGAGAGGGCAACCTGGGTCTTTTCGTCCTCCTCTTAGGCTGGGGACCCTCATCCGGGAAAGACTTCGTCTTCGTCGACATGCCCCATTTCTGGAGAAGATTTCTATTCTCTGTGGTGGCCTTGTCTGCCACTTCCTTGACCACTTCACTCGGGAAGAGGTTCTTTCCCCAGATATTGTAAGCTATCAGCTTCCTGGGTTCGTGTTTTACCGCAGCCGAAGCAAACATGAACTCCCTACATGCACGTCTGGCTCTCACAAATCCATATAGGTCCTTGACCAGAGTAGCCAAATGTGATTTGGCCATGACCATGTTCATGTCTGGGGTTCTGCTATTGCTTGCCATTGCCTCCAAGCAAATCTGGAGGGACAGGGATGCGGCAAGTCTTTCCTTTGTCTCTTGTTCCCTGCGCAAGAGAAAGTCACGCAGCTTAGGGAGGTTTTCACTAAACTGACATCCAGCAATATCTGCCTCCAACTTCCCAACTGAGAAGGTAAGTTGGATTTCCTTCCAGACCTTATCCTCCGTAGGCAAGGCTAGGGATAAGGTCTACACTCCTCGAGTGTAGGGCAACGTTTTCCTGCCTCTTTTGCTTTCATAACTGCCTTAAAACCTTTTGCAGTAAAAGGGAAGTCTAGGTTGGCCGTAGCAAGAAAGGTGGGGTGTTTCTTGCTAAGGCCTGACACCTTCGAGTTAGTGAAGCCCTTCTCTTTCAGGCTACTTGACAAAAGAGCCTGAGCTTTCTCATGGTCAAGCACTATGACCTTTGGTTCTGTCTCCTCCTTGGACGTCGGTTCCGCCTTCAAGCGGACGAAGCAGTCTGGGTAAGACTGAAAGCTGGGCCAGAAATCGACTTCCTCTGTAAGGACAGCCCCCAGCTTTTCTGATATGAATATCTTCACGTTGGTAATAGGCATATATTCTGCATGCCTCCAAGGATTAAAATTAGAGCAAGGTGGAAGATCTTTCATGTTGAGTCTCCTCTGAGACCCACGGGACGCGACGAGATGGTCCATCCTTCTCTTCAGTTCAGCGTCCCTTTCTTCGTTCTGCTTATGAAGATTCTCCATCATTGCCATAAGACTGGCCAATGTCTTATTCATTTCATCTGATGGAGGAGCAGAAGACGTAGAGGGTAATGGTTCCGGGGCTGGAACCGACGAAACGAACTCCGATTCAACGTCATCCTCATCTTCAGGAGCCAAGGTAGACTCCTCTTCTAGACCTTCCGCTGGAAGGTCTTTCTTAGTGTCCTCAGACACCTCCGAAATCCTTTCATCTAGGTGGATGTCCTTCATCGCGTCCGAGACTCCCGTCTTTATGGTAATCTGAACACAAGAAATCTCAGGTCGAGGCTGTGGTATGACAGCTTCCACACCCGCCTTAGGGAACAGCAAAGCGCGCATCCATTCACTCGGAAGGTAATGTCCTGTGGCGTTCTTTTGAAAGCCACGAACCCATCTGAGTAGCTTACTTCGTGCTGCATCCCTTGACTCCGCTGTCTTGGGGTCATCAAAAGCCTAGGTAAGCAAGGCCTTGCAAACATTGCAGTTCTGGGGCTCCCAGTACTTAAGAGGTACCATGGAGATGGAGCAGGGAGAATGAGCCCTGCACTCTTCATGGCCACAGAAGTACTTGCTCCTCACTTTGCAAAAGACTCGAAGGCACTTGGGATGGTCCTCCTGTAATGAGAGGAAAAATAAATGAGTATGCGGTAGTTCATCTCACCTGATAAACTATATAAAATATTATTATTAATATTTTTGCATATAGCTTAGGATAGACAAGCTAGAAAAGAATTAGGAAAGACACATACTTGTTTTTCCTGTCCAGCCAATTGCTGCGACCTCCCCCATAATTAAAACCTAGAGTTTTCCTATTCAGGAAACCCAATGGAAGAATTCTAACCTGTAAGGATGGATAAGTGTAACTTGACACTGGCTTTCCAAAGGTTTTAATAATGTGGGTAAATAGTAACTGATCATCTATCAGTATGTTGAAAGAAATCTTTTCTTTCAGTATATACTTGGTCTCAACAATAGACTATGCAAGGATACACAGGGTATGTTGGAAATTAACTACTGTATATTAGCTGGTGTGTTGCCGGGGAGATGCCGGCTGGGGTAATGCTCGGCGGCACCAACCCGGCCGACATCTGCCGGCTAGGTTAGTACTCGGCGGCACTAGCCGATAGAGAGAGAGAAAGCATGGAGTGAAGGGTACCTTGTTAAGTGTTTATTAACAATAAATTAGGATGTAAGTACTTAATCTTACTGCCTTCCTCCAGAATGAGGGTTCAAATGGAAGGGGGAGAATGTATCATTCAAGCTTCCATCCAAACACAAACCGTTGCCGGTCACTGCCGGTCACTGGTATGTGGATGGCAGTCCAAGAGAGGACTGAAGAACACTCTATAGAATAGGGGTCTCCCACCGGCAGCCGGCCCAACTGGCTCAGCTTTTACTAGAGCCTTGCGTCCATAAGGGAAGGCTGGGCGACTAAGTAGCGGTTATGTAGGAGCCCTGGCTGGCCCCACAACCCGCCGGAAAGGACAGCTGGGGTAGGGAAAAGGGTCCTATATGAAGTGTGGGAGGAGGCAGCAGGGTAGCTGGTCCTACCACACCCCGAAGAAACTCTGTTTCAATATCGGCGCTGTCCTAGGCAGCAGAAGAATATCTATTCTTCAACCTTGGGTCTGCCAATATAGTTAAGGGGACGGCGGCAGTCTTGCCGCCACCTCTCAACATTGGAGAAACATCGTTTCAGTGCCGGCGCCATCCTAGGCGGGAGAAGAATGTCTATTCTTCAGCCTAGGGTCTGCAAGCACAGGACTAGTCTTCTAGACTTCAGGGAGAAGGTGGCCGCATCATACAACCACTTCAAGTGCGGCCTAGGGAGGTCTAGCCTCCTATGCTGGCGGCCCAGTCCGGCAGGGGAATGACTATTCACCCTGCCGGCCGCCCGGAAAAGACTATATACTCTGAGGTTCTGACCAAAACCCAAAGCCTGCTATCTGCCGACCAAGGGAAGAGACAAAGAATGCTAGCCTAGTCAGGCCGGAGTGTCTACGTGACGGCAAGACTAAGATATGGTTGTAGCCTAAAGCTGCACTAAGAGGGAAGAAGGGATTACCCTTAAATCTCCACTGCTAGAGACGAGTATCGATTTATATAATAATTCTAGGGGATATCTATCTCCGCCTGAATAGATAAAACGATACACGAGGGTAAACTGGGATATGTATGAAAGTATAATAAAGCCATTAGGCTAGTAGCTTAGTGGCAGGCGAGATTCGACTACATTAATCGCCGAAACTCTCGTATACGATCGCAGAGGAAGAGGAAAATATATGCAGTCAATATTTTACAAGTATGAATTGCCTAAATAGCTTCATATTTGATTGCTATCACACTAAGAATGTCTATTATATCATGCATGAAAGTAAACTAAAACGCATAGTCTAGGAAGCCTAGCGTGAGAAAGGTTCGGTTACCTAAATCGCTGAAACTATCAAGAATACAATCGGCATAATATAAAACTTCCTAGTAATAAAGACTGAATAGCCTCGTAAATATTCATTCTATTAAAACCGGGAAAGTCGTTCAGGCTAACTAAATAACACATGCATTATGAACGACAGCGCCCATGGTGCTTCCGGTGAAGGCAAAGCTCCATCACTTAATTTAACCTAATTTCAGTGTAAGGCAGGAGTTTAAACTTATACACTGCTGTAAAGATCGAATACTCAACTTTCCAGAGGCAGAAGAGGCTGGAGATTGCATGATATCCAGAGAAATCCAAAGCATAACGAGAGAGATAACAGAGAAAATCACTGAGCGAGACCGCTACACTTATAGGAAATAGCGCGTGGGGTTGATGTACTGCGCCATCTAGATACTCGTAGTAGTAAGGGAGGAAGGGTAACCTTGATATCGGCTCCCCTTCTAATTTTGCCACTTTCCCCCTCGAAGCGAAAACGCTATTCGGGGTGAAGATTGCTATGTGCCGTATCAAGATATACGTCCCCTGATTTATGCGATATCCTTAGGAGAAATTTTAAGGATATTCTTGCCAGGAGTTAGAACTCTTGAGACCTAAAGGTAAATTCTCTGGGAATATCACTGTAGTCAAATATCCCTTAGGAAGCAACTTATAGGAACCTTCCATCAGGACGACATGGCCTGAGTTCAAAAAAGTATGTAGACTCCAAAAAATTTAATTGGAAGGCCTCACTGTAATGGAGCCTTACATTTCATTTTGGTTTTGTTACAAATTACACTGTTAAAAAAATCACCCTTTCAATCGGAAATTCTCGGTAAAAATATACTGTTCTCAGCCGTATTTCAGTAAAATACATGCGACCGTAATTTTTACCCTACTTTGTTATTATCTTTCACAGGTTGGTGATTGTAATATCGCTTCTTTACGGCAATATATCCGTTTTTAAAATGGTGAATGCCTGGCAATATTTACAACAGGATTTTCCCATTTTTACTGCAAATTTTTAACAGTGTACCATATACGATTACACGACTGTATAAACTCCATAACAATAACTAGATGTATATCAGCAAATAGATATGTATGCATCTATTTGTAAATGAATAGAAAAATATTTACTGTCTATGTCGAAATATTTACGTTTTTTTTTTTTTTCGGTTTAATAAAAATAGCAAGAATGTTTATTTTTTTCTTCCTCAGTATCACAATTCTGCAGACATATTGCTTACTTCATTCTTGCATTTATAGTTTTCATTCGGTTTTCAAAAAGAGGAAAGATTATTTCTATTTCTTACGCCAATTGCCTTTGCACGTTATCAGGGATTTTACAGAATAATATTTTATTATTACTGCAGGGTTTAATCAAGTAATATTTTGTTTTGATTGTTTATTACTTCACATATAGTTTATATATTTCCTAGTTTCCTTTCCTCACTGGGCTATTTTTCCCTGTTAGAGCCTTTGGCCTTATAGAATCTTACTTTTTCAACTAGGGTCATAACTTAGCTTGTAATAATGATAACTAGCGGAACCCGTGTAAATTACACGAAATTATATTTTCAATACTAATTATCTTGTTCCTAACCTGTACATGTTTGAATAAAATGTGATAAGATTTGACTTTTAAATTAATTTAAAAAAGGAGTAATACATGAAACAATTTACAAAACTTCTTTAAATACAATATTTCTAGTGAAGGTAGTTCCTCTTCTCTGGCCATGAGTAGAATTATTCAGAGGACAAATTTTCACTCTTACAATGTTTATAGACCCTGCTCTTGAGAAGGCTACATAAAGTTGTCCATGAGTAGAGCAAGGTTGTGGTAGGTAGATCCCAACCTTATCGAAAGTCTCTCCTTCAGCTTTATTAATGGTCATTGAATATGATAGGCAGATTGGAAATTAAGTAATGTCAAGGAAGATTTGAAGCAAAGGATGATCAGAATTATGAGAAATCTTTTACACTAAGAACAGATTAGTCGTTAAACGAAAAGGTCCGAGATTAATTTTATAATCTAGGTTATGGAAATTGATAGAACTATTTTTTGTCTAACTTTAGAAAAAGGTCAGGTGCTAAAGACAAAATTGGGAAAACTATATAAGATGTGCTTTGGTTAAGTAATCAAAGTCTAATGTGAATTTGTAAGAGTATACCATGGAATTATTTTCGTTTTCTTTAAAGCGTGACACACGAGTATACCATGAAGTTATTTCCCATTTCTTTAAAGCGTGACGCACAAAATAAATAACAAACAAGCTATCGTATTGATATATAGATAATAATAATAATAATAATAATAATAATAATGTCGTCCGGGTGATAAATATCATAATCCATTTCGCTTCAAATGTCACTCAACGTGAACAACCGATGGTGATGAGAGAGAGAGAGAGAGAGAGAGAGAGAGAGAGAGAGAGAGAGAGAGAGAGAGAGAGAGAGAGAGAGAGAGAGAGATTAATCTTCCAGAAAAAAATATGATATGCATCAACTTCAAAAATTAATATTTTTTATATAATCTGCTATTAATTAGTTGTGTTACTTTATATATATATATATATATATATATATATATATATATATATATATATATATATATATATATATATATGTATATATATATATATGCATATATATCCTCCATTTTTATAATGAAAAGCATGTCTGATTATATATAAATATATTTCTTACCTGTCACGCTGGGGTAGGGAGGAGAGGTAGTGGTCATAACATGGTGAATGAGGGTCTCACAAAGGTACACTCGAAAGCCACAATCTCTCAGCAATTGCCGACCCTTGGGGTTGTAGTTAAGAAAGGGGTAAGGGGTGGGAAGGTTGGAATCTGTGTGGGTACATATCTTTCTAAATATTTTGTCGTCATTTTTGTCGGGATTGTGCATTAGTATATATATATATATATATATATATATATATATATATATATATATATATATATATATATATATATATATATATATATATATATTTATAGTAAATCTATATATATATATATATATATATATATATATATATATATATATATATATATGTATATATATAGTATATTTCAAGTAAGCCATATATATATTAATACATTAAAGTATGGATTCTCTAAACGACCTCGGTATCAGAGCCCCAGGCGAAATCACTCAAAAATTATAGTAACTGACCGGCTGGGTTTCAAACCCTGGTCCAGGATACTTGTATGCCATTGACCATACCACTTAGCTACGAAGAAAGATAAAAGTAAATGACAATTCTTGTGTACATATACCTGTCGAATTCAGGTTTTTTGTACTTAGAATTGAAATCAACCAATCTTCACCATCGTAGCTAATGGGTAGGTGTGGGACTTGCCATTCGATTAATGATAAATTTTGCACATTTAAACATGTTTTTACAGTATATATATATATATATATATATATATATATATATATATATATATATATATATATATATTCACATATAAATATATATAAACACACACACACACACACACATATATATATATATATACATATATATATATATATATATATATATATATATATATATATATATATATATATATATATATATATACACACATTCATTTCCTAATTGATTCTCTGAAAAGTATTATTAAACTACGAAAATCAGTTGATATTAAGCACCCCATAACCAGACCTATTTAATTAAAGGTGGGTATTTATCAGGGCACACGATATTACAAAAGAGAATATCTATCATTAACATGAGGTGACGTCAAGCTTGTGTTCTACGAATTGAAACAAATGCGTGTAATTAATTCGAGAGTTCAGAATGTTATTACGATCAGGAAGGAAATACAAAGATGAAGGATATTAATGAGGATACATTACTCAAAGCTCGGGGTGCTTTGATGCTGATTTATTGTATGGTGGCTTTTGTTTCATTAATACAGACAATTCTTCATAGATTAGTGATATGCATTTTTGATTGACAGCCGGGCAAGAAAAACTGGATATGCATTATTATTATTATTATTATTATTATTATTATTATTATTACTGTTATTATTATTATTATTATTATTATTATTATTATTATTACTGTTATTATTATTATTATTATTATTATTATTATTATTATTATTATTATTACTTGCTAAGCTACAACCCTAGTTGGAAAAGCTATAAGCACAGGGGCCCGAACAGGGAAAACAGCCTAGGGAGGAAAGGAAAGAAGGAAAAACGACAAGAGAAGTTTATTAAAAATGAAATTACATTGAAATAAATTTTTCATATATAATTTATAAAAACATGATAATAACAAGAGGATAAAAAATTAAAAATAACAAGAGAAAGAGAAATAAGATAGAATAGTGTGCTTGAATGGGGATACCTTGTGGATTGGCATGATCAGCAAAGTTGTACTTGTCAGGGTTACCCATACTACTGTAGGTTGGTTTGCTGTGAGCAATTACAGTAAAGTCTCACGCAATGGCCAGCGAGGAGATGTAATCGCCAAACCCCAACCATGAATAATTACATGTCTGAGGCCTTTGTCCCTGAAGTGGACTAGAAACGGCTGCATTTGTTGTTGTTGAATTATGACTAGTTCAGCTTAGATGTCAGTGCAGTGGACATAATTAGGTATTTGAAATTACAGTGCCAAAATAGATCCAATTATTTTGAATTGCAGTGCCAACTAATTTTCAGTTGTTTACAAAAGCATTGTCAGCAGTATGGTGCTTATTAATAGCCTCAGTAACCAGGTAATTTTTTCCTGGAAGCTCCTCAGTACATTACAATCTTTACCAGTGACGTCACATATATAATACCATGCTATATTTGGATATGCATATGGCTCTATCAAAGAGTCTGTGGTACACAGGGCAATGATTTCTTATATGATGGATGTAGTGGGTTGCAGACATTTTTCAGATTATCATATATTCGAAATTCCGACATGAATGGACTCCACTCAATGAGATTATTTAAAAATCCTTCCCAAATCGTCTATTTTAGGTAGCTTGATGTAAAAACGTTTCGTGTTTGTTACTATTGTGGGGATTAACGTTTTATTGGCGTTAATAAAGGGAGTTCTAAACATAACTCTACTCAATTTTTTCGCTGAGGTACATTTGCACTGACTCGCAGGGGTGCCCTTTTAGCTCGGAAAAGTTTCCAAATAGCTGATTGGTTAGAATTATTTTGTCCAACCAATCAGCTATTAGAAAACTTTTGCGCTGAGTCGCAAGTTTCCAAATAGCTGATTGGTTCAAATTATTTTGTCCAACCAATCAGCTATTAGAAAACTTTTGCACTGACTCGCAGGGGTGCCCTTTTAACTCGGAAAAGTTTCCAAATTGCTGATTGGTTAAAATTATTTTGTCCAACCAATCAGCTATTAGAAAACTTTTGCACTGTCTGGCAGGGGTGCCCATTTAGCTTGGAAAAGTTTCCAAATAGCTGATTGGTTAGAATTATTTTGTCCAACCAATCACTTGTTAGGAAACCTTTACACGGACTCGCAGATGTGCCCTTTTAGCTCGGGAAAGTTTCCTGATAGCTGATTGGTTAGAATTATCTTGTCCAACCAATCAGGTATGAGGAAACTTTTACACAGACTCGCAGAGGTGCCCTTTTAGCTCGGAAAAGTTTACTAATAGCTGATTGCTTAGAATTATTTTGCTCCAACCAATCAGCTATAAGGAAACTTTTCCGAGCTAAAAGGGCACCCCTGCGAGTCAGTGCAAATGCACCTCAGTAAAAAAAAAAAAAAAAAAAAAAAAAAAAAAAATAACGAGTATACAGTCAATTTGAAGATGAAGGATGTTAGATAAGTTACGTTGAAAATGTTTGCTAATTCTAATCCTGAAGAAACGTTACAAAAATAACATTGTTATATTATAATTAATTCAAGGATGCTATCATATATGGTATATATCACAGAAATACACATATTGGAATAAAATAAAGTATGTTTAGCATCTAATCACCAATTTATGAGTGAAATGACAATATATCAGCATTTAACTCCAATTTAGCAACATTACAAAGCATAAGTAAAGTCTGATCAATAAATCAGAAAGATTAGTTCTCCTCTTTAGACTTATCTGAAATAAGAAGTAAGAAACAAATGAGGCGAATATGTAAAAAAGTTTATAGAAAAAAAAAAAACCTAACAAAGTATTTCCACATTTTTTCAACTTGGCAAACATTGCCCCCTTATAAACAACTAGTGCATTTTAAACCCCCATATAAAGGACCTGTTTAAACATAAAGAATATTTATGCGAAAGCGTCATCAATTAAAAGGGAACACATTTGCTCTTGATAAATGAACAACAATATTATGAGGTGTCAGTCTTTGCTAACGAATGAGAACAAATGGTTCTAATTAATTTTAGAGCCGAAAATGCCATTATGAAGCGACTGGTGTTAGCAAGGAGACAAAGATAACAGAAACTAATGGAGGCAGCATTATTCACTGTTCAGGGGGGAGCTTTAGCTGTTAATTATGTTCTTTGCCATTTTTCTTTTTTCTAGGGGAGCCCTTTCTTACTTGAAAACAATGTTTTTTCTTTCTCTGGAAATTGTAAGGATTTTGGTAGGGTCTATGAGACTAAGGATAGTATGGGGTTGATGCATTAATGGGAATAAGGGCAGCGTGGGGTCGATGCATTAATGGGAGTAAGGGTAGTATGGGCTGGTTGTATTAATGGGAGTAAGAGCAGTATGGGGTCGAGGAATTAATGGGAGTAAGGGCAGTATGAGGTTGATGGGTTAATGGGAGTAAAGGCAGTAAGGAGTCAATGGCTTAATAGGAGTAAGGGCAGTATGGAATCGAAGGATTAATTGAAGTAAGAGCACTATGGGTTCGATGCAATAATGGGAGTAAGGGAAGTATGGGGTCGATGCTTCAATGGGAGAAAGGGCAGTATGGGGTCGATGCATTAATGGGAGTAAGGGAAGTATGGGGTCGATTCTTGAGTGGAAGTAAGGGCAGTATGGGGTCTATGCATTAATGGGAGTAAGGGAATTATGGGGTAGATGCTTCAATGGGAGTAAGGGCAGTATGGGGTCGATGCATTAATGGGAGTAAGGGAAGTATGGGGTCGATGCTTCAATGGGAGTAAGGGCAGTATGGTGCCAATTCATTGATGGGAATAAGAGCAGTATGGGGTTGGTGGGTTAATGGGAGTAAGGGAAGTATAGTGTTGATGCATTAATGGGAGTAAGGGCAGTATGGGATCAAATTTTTAATGGGAGTAAGGGCAGTATGGGGTCAATTTTTTAATGGGAGTAAAGGCAGTATGGAGTCGATGCAATAATGGGAGTAAGGGCAATATTGGGTCGATGCATTAATGGGAGTAAGGGCAGTATGGGGTCGATGCATTAATGGGAGTAAGGGCAATATTGGGTCGATGCATTAATGGGAGTAAGGGCAGTATCGGGTCGATGCATTAATGGGAGTAAGGGCAATATTGGGTCGATGCATTAATGGGAGTAAGGGCAGTATGGGGTCGATGCATTAATGGGAGTAAGGGCAGATATTGGGTTGATGGGTTAATGGAAGTAAGGGCAGTATCGGGTCGATGCATTAATGGAAGTAAGGTCAGCCTGGGGTCGATGCATTAATGGGACTAATGGTAGTATGGTGTCAATGCACTAATGGGAGTTAGGGCAGTATGGTGTCGATGTATTGATGGAAGTAAGGGCAGTATAGGGTCGATGGGTTGATGGGAGTAATGGCGGAATGGGGTCATTGCATTAATGGGAGTAAGGACAATATGGGGTTGATGGGTTAATGGGAGTAAGGGCAGTATGGGGTCGATGTGTTAATGGGAGTAAGGGTGATGTGGGGTCAATGCATTAGTTGGAGTAAGGGCATTATGGGTTCGATGCATTAATGGGAGTAAGGGCAGTATGCGGTCGATGCATAAAGGGAAGTGAGGGCATTATGGGGTCGACGTATTAGTGGGAATAAGGACAGTATGGGGTCGATGGGGTTATAGAAATAATGGCAGTATTGGGTCGATGCAATAGTGTGGAATAAGGGCAGTATAGGGTCGGTGCATTAATGGTAGTAAGGGCTCTATGGGGTCGATGGGTTAATGGTTGTAAGGGCAGTATGGAGTCGATGCCTTAATGGGAGTAAGAATAGCATGGGGTCCATGGGTTAATGGGAGTAAGGGCAATATGGGGTTGATGCATTAATGAGGGAAAGAGCAATATGGGGTTGATACATTAATGGGAGTAAGGGCAGTATGGGGTCGATGCATTAATGGGGGAAAGGGCAGTATGGGGTTGATACATTAATGGGAGTAAGGGCAGTATGGGGTCGATATATTATTGGGGGAAAGGGCAATATGGGGTTGATGCATTAATGGGAGTAAGGGCAATATGGGGTCGATGCATTAATAGGGGAAAAGGCAATATGGGGTTGATACATTAATGGGAGTAAGGGCAATATGGGGTCGATGCATTAATGGGATTAAGGGCAGTATGGGGTCGATGGGTTAATGAGATTCAGGGCAATATGGGTTCGATGCATTAATGGGAGTAAGGGCAGTATGGGGTCGATGGGTTAATGAAGGTAAGGGCAGTATGGGGGCAATGAGCTAATGAAAGTAAGGGCAGTATGGGGTCGATGCATTAATGGGAGTAAGAGCGGTATGGGGTCGATGCATTAATGGGATTAAGGGCAGTATGGGGTCGATGGGTTAATGAGATTCTGGGCAATATGGGTTCGATGCATTAATGGGAGTAAGGGCAGTATGGGGTCGATGGGTTAATGTAGGTAAGGGCAGGATGGGGGCAATGGGCTAATGAAAGTAAGGGCAGTATGGGGTCGATGCATTAATGGGAGTAAGAGCCGTATGGGGTCGATGCATTAATGGGATTAAGGGCAGTATGGGGTCGATGGGTTAATGAGATTCAGGGCAATATGGGTTCGATGCATTAATGGGAGTAAGGGCAGTATGGGGTCGATGAGTTAATGTAGGTAAGGGCAGTATGGGGTCAATGGGCTAATGAAAGTAAGGGCAGTATGGGGTCGATGCATTAATGGGAGTAAGAGCCGTATGGGGTCGATGCATTAATGGGATTAAGGGCAGTATGGGGTCGATGGGTTAATGAGATTCAGGGCAATATGGGTTCGATGCATTAATGGGAGTAAGGGCAGTATGGGGTCGATGGGTTAATGTAGGTAAGGGCAGTATGGGGGTAATGGGCTAATGAAAGTAAGGGCGGTATGGGGTCGATGCATTAATGGGAGTAAGGGCAGTATGGGGTCGATGCATTAATGGGAGTAAGGGCAGTATGGGATCGATCTATTAATGGGGGAAAGGGCAATATGGGGTTGATACATTAATGGGAGTAAGGGCAGTATTTTGTCGATGGGTTAATGGTTGTAAGGGCAGTATGGAGTCGATGTCTTAATGGGAGTAAGAATAGTATGGGGTCCATGGGTTAATGGGAGTAAGGGCAATATGGGGTTGATGCATTAATGAGGGAAAGAGCAATATGGGGTTGATACATTAATGGGAGTAAGGGCAGTATGGGGTCGATGCATTAATGGGGAAAAAGGCAGTATGGGGTTGATACATTAATGGGAGTAAGGGCAGTATGGGGTCGATACATTATTGGGGGAAAGGGCAATATGGGGTTGATGCATTAATGGGAGTAAGGGCAATATGGGGTCGATGCATTAATGGGGGAAAAGGCAATATGGGGTTGATTCATTAATGGGAGTAAGGGCAATATGGGGTCGATGCATTAATGGGATTAAGGGCAGTATGGGGTCGATGGGTTAATGAGATTCAGGGCAATATGGGTTCGATGCATTAATGGGAGTAAGGGCAGTACGGGGTCGATGAGTTAATGTAGGTAAGGGCAGTATGGGGTCAATGGGCTAATGAAAGTAAGGGCAGTATGGGGTCGATGCATTAATGGGAGTAAGAGCCGTATGGGGTCGATGCATTAATGGGATTAAGGGCAGTATGGGGTCGATGGGTTAATGAGATTCAGGGCAATATGGGTTCGATGCATTAATGGGAGTAAGGGCAGTATGGGGTCGATGGGTTAATGTAGGTAAGGGCAGTATGGGGGTAATGGGCTAATGAAAGTAAGGGCGGTATGGGGTCGATGCATTAATGGGAGTAAGGGCAGTATGGGGTCGATGCATTAATGGGAGTAAGGGCAGTATGGGATCGATTCATTAATGGGGGAAAGGGCAATATGGGGTTGATACATTAATGGGAGTAAGGGCAGTATGGGGTCGATACATTATTGGGGGAAAGGGCAATATGGGGTTGATGCATTAATGGGAGTAAGGGCAATATGGGGTCGATGCATTAATGGGGGAAAAGGCAATATGGGGTTGATACATTAATGGGAGTAAGGGCAATATGGGGCCGATGCATTAATGGGATTAAGGGCAGTATGGGGTCGATGGGTTAATGAGATTCAGGGCAATATGGGTTCGATGCATTAATGGGAGTAAGGGCAGTATGGGGTCGATGGGTTAATGTAGGTAAGGGCAGTATGGGGGCAATGGGCTAATGAAAGTAAGGGCAGTATGTGATCGATGCATTAATGGGAGTAAGAGCCGTGTGGGGTCGATGCATTAATGGGATTAAGGGCAGTATGGGGTCGATGGGTTAATGAGATTCAGGGCAATATGGGTTCGATGCATTAATGGGAGTAAGGGCAGTATGGGGTCGATGGGTTAATGTAGGTAAGGGCAGTATGGGGGCAATGGGCTAATGAAAGTAAGGGCGGTATGGGGTCGATGCATTAATGGGAGTAAGGGCAGTATGGGGTCGATGCATTAATGGGAGTAAGGACAGTATGGGATCGATTCATTAATGGGGGAAAGGGCAATATGGGGTTGATACATTAATGGGAGTAAGGGCAGTATTTGGTAGATGGGTTAATGGGAGTAAGGGCAGTATGTGGTCAATGCATTAATGGGAGTAAGGATAGTATGGAGTCTATTTATTAATGGGAGTAAGGTCAATATGGTGTCGATGGGTAAATGGAAGTAAGGTCAGTGTGGGGCCGATGCATTTTTGGGAGTAATGGCAGGATGGGGTCAATGGGTTAATGGGAGTAATGGCAGTATGGGGTCGATGCATTAATGTGAGGAAGGGCAGTATTGGGTCGATGCATTAATGGGAGTAAGGGCAGTATGGGGTCCATGCATTAATAGGAGTAAGGGCAATATGGGGTCGATGCATTAATGGGATTAAGGGCAGTATGGGGTCGATGGGTTAATGAGATTCAGGGCACTATGGGTTTGATGCATTAATGGGAGTAAGGGCAGTATGGGGTCGATGGGTTAATTAAGTAAGGGCAGTATGGGGTCAATGGGCTAATGAAAGTAAGGGCAGTATGGAGTCGATGCATTAATGGGAGTAAGAGCCGTATGTGGTCGATGCATTATTGGGAGTAAGGGCAGTATGGGGTCGATGCATTAATGGGAGTAAGGGCAGTATGGGATCGATTCATTAATGGGGGAAAGGACAATATGGGGTTATACATTAATGGGAGTAAGGGCAGTATGGGGTCGATGGGTTAATGGGAGTAAGGGCAGTATCAATGCATTAATGGGAGTAAGGATATTATGGAGTCGATTCATTAATGGGAGTAAGGTCAATATGGTGTCGATGGGTAAATGGAAGTAAGGTCAGTATGGGGCCGATGCATTTTTGGGAGTAATGGCAGTATGGGGTCGATGGGGTAATGGGAGTTATGGCAGTATGGTGTCAATGCATCAATGGAAGTAAGGACAGTACTGGGTCGATTTATTAATGGGAGTAAAGGCAGTATGGGGTCGATGCATTAATTGGAGTAAGGGCAATAATGGGTCGACGCATTAATGGGAGTAAGGGCAGTATGTGGTCAATGCATTAATGGGAGTAAGTGCAGTATTGTGTCGATTCATTAATGGGAGTAAGGGCAGTATGTGGTCGATGCATTGATGGGAGTAAGGGCAGCATGGGGTCAATTCATTAATGGGAGTAAGGACAGTATGAAGTCGATTAATTAATGGGAGTAAGGACAGTATGAAGTCGATTAATTAATGGGAGTAAGGACAGTATGAAGTTGATTAATTAATGGGAGTAAGGTCAGTATGTGGTCGATGTATTAATGGGAGTAAGTTGAGTATGGGGTCGATGCATTAATAGGAGTAAGTGCAGTATCGTATCGATGCATTAATGGGAGTAAGGGCAGTATGGGGTCGATAGCTTAATAGCGGTAAGGGCACTGTGGAATCGATTAGTTGATGGGAGAAAGGGCAGTATGGGGTCGATGAGTTAATGGGAGTAAGGGCACCATGGACCTATGATGTAAGTCCGTATAAAAAGGGCTTGTTATTTTTCTCGTTAAGATTTAGATTTTATTTATAGCAATAATTTCGGTTTGAGGATACTGTAGTTTTGCACAAATTATATAAAAGTCATCATTTACTGAATTCATAATTTCACTGCCGAGTTACAATTGCAATACCCCTCCTTCTGCCTTCCATTCCCTCTTCAGTGTTTGACAGTAGAATGCTCCTTTTACCTAACCGCTATTTTCAGCAGAATTGAGTTTTATTAATTCTAGGTTTTTAGTAGATTCTGGTATTCATAGAAAGTTTATAATAACATGTTTTTCTTATGCTTAGCGTAATATATCCCAATTTGTGTTAAAATATCTGAAAAGTTATAAAATTATGCAGTGCGCATCCGAAAGCAAGGTCCTGTCGTTGAATTCTGCGGGTGTTTTTATTAAATTTATATTTATCCTCATGATACTTAATAAAATATTCGATAACATTATTTACTGACAAAACCTATATCAGAGCGAGATATTTAGATTAGCAAATAAGTTTCCTGACCAATCAGCTATGGTGCCAATACGCAAAACCCTTTCACCACGTTAATGTATCCCCACATCACCACACCCAAAATCGAAGAGGAAGGTTTGTAAATTCAAATATAAAATGTAACACTGTTCAGTAAGACAAGGAAGAAGTGAGAAGTCTCTGAGCTGGGGTGAAGACAGGCACCGTTCAGTAAGACAAGGGAGAATTGAGAAGTCTCTGAGCTGGGTTAAAGACAGGCACTGTTCAGTAAGACAAGGGAGAATTAAGAAGTCTCTGAGCTGGGTTAAAGACAGGCACTGTTCAGTAAGACAAGGGAGAATTGAGAAGTCTCTGAGCTGGGTTAAAGACAGGCACTGTTCAGTAAGACAAGGAAGAAGTGAGAAGTCTCTGAGCTGGGTTAAAGACGGGCACTGTTCAGTAAGACAAGGAAGAAGTGAGAAGTCTCTGAGCTGGGTTAAAGACAGGCACTGTTCAGTAAGACAAGGAAGAAGTGAGAAGTCTTTGAGCTGGGTTAAAGACAGGGACTGTTCAGTAAGACAAGGAAGAAGTGAGAAGTCTCTGAGCTGGGTTAAGGACAGGCACTGTTCAGTAAGACAAGGAATAAGTGAGAAGTCTCTGAGCTGGGTTAAAGACAGGCACTGTTCAGTAAGACAAGGAAGTGAGAAGTCTCTTAGCTGTGTTAAAGACAGGCACTGTTCAGTAAGACAAGGAAGAAGTGAGAAGTCTCTGAGCTGGGTTAAAGACAGGCACTGTTCAGTAAGACAAGGAAGAAGTGAGAAGTCTCTGAGCTGGGTTAAAGACAGGCCCTGTTCAGTAAGACAAGGAAGAAGTGAGAAGTCTCTTAGCTGTGTTAAAGACAGGACCCGTGGATGGAAGGAGTATATAATGAGATTGTACAATACCTTTGGGGACAGCTAGGAGACTTTATTGGAGTAGGTTAGGAATAGGCATTAAAAACAAAGACATGTGGTGTCGTAGATATTTGTATGTTATATGTAGTGTAGTGGTGTATGTGTTTGTATGTATATATTTATGTACAATTTGGAGTAAACATATAAAAATGTATCCTCAAAAGTTTATGTTGAACAGGCATAAGATCTATTTTAATGTGGTTACTGTTTTTAAAATATGATATTTTTTACTCTTCATTACTTGTCTTATAGTTGTTTATGTTGAACAGGCATAAGGTCTATTTTAATGTGGTTACTGTTCTTAAAATATGATATTTTTTACTCTTCATTACTTGTCTTATAGTTGTTTATGTTGAACAGGCATAAGGTCTATTTTAATGTGGTTACTGTTCTTAAAATATGATATTTTTTACTCTTCATTACTTGTCTTATAGTTGTTTATGTTAAACAAGCATAAGATGTATTTTAATCTGGTTACTGTTTTTAAAATATGACATTTTTAACTGTTCATTACTTGTCTTATAGTTTATTTATTTGTTTTTTTTTTCCTTTCCTCACTGTATTATTTTTCCCTGTTGGACCCCTTGGGCTTATAGCATCCTGCTTTAACAACTAGGATTATAGCTTAGTTAATAATGATAATAATAATAATAAGTCTAGACCTTTTTATTTCCATTTAAAATATAATGGAAATTACTATAACATTTACCATCTCGATGTTGAAAAGAATAGGAAATTACTTCTGTATTAAAACCCTCTGCGTCACTGCTGTTTTACATAAATAAGTCAAACCACCATTAGCAGCATTTTAATACTCTTCAATTTTCACATAATCCTTCGCTTTCTGAAGATTTTAAAAGAGTTTTTCAATCTCTCCAGTTTCGTCTAAGTCTCCTGGTACTCTTCCTCCTACCAGTCCTTACGTGACCTTTCTATCAGGTCATCCTCCCCGATTTCTCCAAAATGGCCCAATTACTCGAAATGTAACGATAAAAGATTTACGTATTTCTTCCTTTATATGGAGAGAGAGAGAGAGAGAGAGAGAGAGAGAGAGAGAGAGAGAGAGAGAGAGAGAGAGAGAGAGAGAGAGAGAGAGAGAGAGAGAGAGAGAGAGGCCTTTCATACTTTTTTTTTTTTTTTTTGAATAATTGGAATCATCTAAGAGCGAGCCAAATGTTAGAAAATATTGCTTAGCTAACAATAAGAAGGTAAAATTCTAACTCTATTATGAGAGAGCAAGAGCAATCAAGAAGAGTGCTAATACTAGCCTAGAATTATTCTCCTACTTTTTTAACTGTCTTAAAAAAGGTCATAATATCCATAGATAAGTCTTCAGTCCCAGACGATTCAAAGGTTTAAAGGCCACTCTTGAATGGCAGAGGCAAGGGACAGCGACATTGCCATATCAAGTAGGACAATGCCCTAGAGACTGATCAAAGTAGGACAATGCTCTAGAGACTGATTAAAGTAGGACAATGCCCTAGAGACTGATCATATATACATATGATCAGCACCCAAGCCCCTTCTCCACCCAAGCTAGGACCAAAAAGGGCCAAGTAATGACTGCTGATGACTCAGCAAATAGACCTACAGGGTTCCTTGGCTCACAAGTATTGTGAAGTTGCAGCGATTAAAGAAACTAACGAGTTTGAGCGGAGCTCGAACCCCAGTCTGGCGATCACCAGTCAGAGACTATACCTCATCGGCCACCAAAACCTTATTGTTCGAATATCAGTTAGTCTAATACTAATTTATTTATATTTATCATAGGTAGTTTGTTTATTTTATCAAATTGGAATTAAATTAATTCTATAAAAGGAAGGCTGATATAAAATGAAACAATGTAGATCTGTGGTTGGTGAATCCCTTAACAGAGATTTTGCTAAAATTAGTGCATGGTGCAAATTATGGGGTATGAAGTTGAATCCTAACAAAACTCAAAGTATGATTGTAAGTAGGTCAAGAACGGTGGCTCCTCAACATCCGGATCTCAGTATTGATAATGTTTCTTTGAATTTGTATGACTTAAAATTTTAGGTGTAATTCTCGACAGCAAATTTACTTCTGAGAAACACATAGGCCTGTGTCTTCTTTAATTGCACAAAAAACTGGCTTATTCAGAAAGTTTTCTAAGATTTTCGGTGATCAATCTATTCTGAAGAAGTGTTTTAATTCTTTTATTCTACCTTGTTTTGAGTATTGTTCTCCCGTCTGGTGTTCAGCTGCTGATTCTCATCTTAATTTGTTGGACAGAAACTTACGGTCTATTAAATTTCTCATTCCTGATCTAGATATTAATCTCTGACACCGTCGTTCAATTAGTTCATAATGCATGTTGCATAAGATTTTTCATAACTCTGACCATCCTTTACATTCAGATCTCCCTGGACAATTCTATCCAGTTCGTAATACTAGGCAGGCAGTTAATTCTAATAGCCAGGACTTTTCCATCATGAAGCTCAATACTACACAGTATTCTAGAAGTTTTATTCCAGCTGTGACCAAGTTGTGGAATGATCTTCCTAATCCGGTAGTTGAATCAGTAGAACTTCAAAAGTTCAAAGTTGGACCAAATGTTTTTATGTTGACCAGATTGACATGAGTCTTTTCATAGTTTATATATGAAATATCTGTTTTTGACGTTGTTGAAATTTTCGATGTATGACATATCTATTTTGACGTAGTTACTGTTTTTAGAATGAAGTTCTCATCATTTATTTATTTCCTTATTCCCTTTCCTCACTGGGCTATTTTTCCCTATTGGAGCCCTTGGGCTTATAACATCTTGCTTTTCCAACTAGGGTTGTAGCTTGGCTAATAATAATAATAATAATAATAATAATAATAATAATAATAATAATAATAAAGACATTTTATTTTCCACGTAAACTTACAATTACACTTTATAAGTCCAAACTTGAGTACTTTTCGATAATTTAGACTCGAGTTCTTAAAATACAAGCCAGCGCTCAAGGATAACCATAAATATAGTAACTCCCGAAAAATACAGTTAAGAATCTTTTCACGTTCGATGTCTCTTCTTTTTGATTTAATGATTGAATATCCTCGTCCGAGTCGTTCAGTCTTGTCTTATGCATCATCTTTTTCCATTTTTTAATGATTGAATATCCTCGTCCGGGTCGTTCAGTCTTGTCTTCTGCATTCTCGTTTCCCATTTTTTAATGATTGAATATCCTCGTCCGGGTCGTTCAGTCTTGTCTTCTGCATTCTCGTTTCCCATTTTTTAATGATTGAATATCCTCGTCCGGGTCGTTCAGTCTTGTCTTCTGCATTTCTCTTTTCCCATTTTTTAATGATTGAATATCCTCGTCCGGGTCGTTCAGTCTTGTCTTTTGCATTCTCTTTTTCCATCTTTTAATGATTGAATATCCTCGTCCGGGTCGTTCAGTCTTGTCTTCTGCATTCTCGTTTCTCATTTTTTAATGATTGAATATCCTCGTCCGGGTCGTTCAGTCTTGTCTTCTGCATTCTCGTTTCCCATTTTTTAATGATTGAATATCCTCGTCCGGGTCGTTCAGTCTTGTCTTTTGCATTCTCTTTTTCCATTTTTTAAGGATTGAATATCTTCGTCCGGGTCGTTCAGTCTTGTCTTCTGCATTCTCGTTTCCCATTTTTTAATGATTGAATATCCTCGTCCGGGTCGTTCAGTCTTGTCTTTTGCATTCTCTTTTCCCATTTTTTAATGATTGAATATCTTCGTCCGGGTCGTTCAGTCTTGTCTTCTGCATTCTCGTTTCCCATTTTTTAATGATTGAATATCCTCGTCCGGGTCGTTCAGTCTTGTCTTTTGCATTCTCTTTTCCCATTTTTTAATGATTGAATATCCTCGTCCGGGTCGTTCAGTCTTGTCTTTTGCATTCTCTTTTTCCATTTTTTAATGATTGAATATCCTCGTCCGGGTCGTTCAGTCTTGTCTTCTGCATCATCTTCCATTTAGAAATCCCGACATGTACTGAACCAGATACCACTTCTAAGCTCTGATGTCACGCTTCTATTTTATTTTGAATCTTTGGTACACAGATTTCCACCGCTATGTACCTTATTTTGTGTCTTTTCTATACTGACTTCCATCGCATTTCTTATATTTTGAATCTTTGGTACACAGATTTCCACCGCTATGTACCTTATTTTGTGTCTTTTCTATACTGACTTCCATCGCATTTGTTATATTTTAAATCTTTGGTACACAGATTTCCATCGCTATAGACCTTATTTTGTGTCTTTTCTATACTGACTTCCATCGCATTTGTTATATTTTAAATCTTTGGTACACAGATTTCCATCGCTATAGACCTTATTTTGTGTCTTTTCTATACTGACTTCCATCGAATTTGTTATATTTTAAATCTTTGGTACACAGATTTCCATCGCTATATACCTTATTTTGTGTCTTTCCTATACTGACTTCCATCGAATTTGTTATATTTTGAATCTTTGGTACACAGATTTCCATCGCTATAGACCTTATTTTGTGTCTTTCCTATACTGACTTCCATCGCATTTGTTATATTTTAAATCTTTGGTACACAGATTTCCATCGCTATAGACCTTATTTTGTGTCTTTCCTATACTGACTTCCATCGCATTTGTTATATTTTAAATCTTTGGTACACAGATTTCCATCGCTATAGACCTTATTTTGTGTCTTTTCTATACTGACTTCCATCGAATTTGTTATATTTTAAATCTTTGGTACACAGATTTCCATCGCTATATACCTTATTTTGTGTCTTTCCTATACTGACTTCCATCGAATTTTTTATATTTTGAATCTTTGGTATGCTGACTTCCATCGCTTCGACTATATTTCAGTCTTTGGTATACAGACTTCTATAACTTGTACATTATTTTTAATTGTGGTATACTGACTTTCGTCGCTTCTACTATACACAGACTTCCATAGTTTCTACTATATTTTGCGTCTTTGGTATACATGACTTGTTTTATTTTGAATCCTTGGTATACTGATTCTATCTCTTTTACTTTTTTCTGAGTCTTTTTTTTATGCTGATTTCCATCCGTTCTACTAATTTTTAGTCTTTGGTTTACAGGCTTCCATACCTTCTACTTTACTTTTAGTCCTGGTATAATGACTTCCATCGTTCCTACTATATTTTGAGTCCTTGGTATACTGACTTCCATCCTATTTACTTCATTTTCATTCCTTACACTGCCTTTTATGGCTTCTGACTTATTTTGAGTCCTTGTTTTGACTTCATCGCCTCGATTTTATTATGAGATCTTGTTATACCGACTTGCCTCGGATATTTTTCCCCGACATAATTTCCGACAGAATAATGAATAAGAATAACCACTTCTTCAGGAATTGCAAGTTTCAATCGCATCCTCGTAGGTAAGAAGACTAGATGGACCAATCATCATTAGACAGATTGGTGTAGGCCAATCGCACCCAACCCGTAGGGATCAGGGACAAGATCTAATTAAGTTGTGAGCAAAGGTAAACAACTCTCGGTATTAGGAGCAAAAGGAAAGGACCTAATTTCCGAGGAGTGATGAAATGGAGAATAACTAATCAAAACACCTTTTGGAAAGGCTCATTCATCGGAAAGCTGAGGAAACTCCTTATAAAAGATTATGTAATTAAGGCCGCCTTTTAACTGGGGGTTTTTGAGCAGCTAAGTGTGTTGTTGCACTGGTAATTGAACAAGATTGAATTTCAGATTTTAAATGAACGGTTTTAAATATAAATAGATTGATGATTCTTTTTCGGAGAATATCTCGTGCTATATATATGGTTTAATGCAATGTTACTGACTCGTATAGTAAATTGATTTTTTTTTTTTGATAGATTTATTTATGGTCTCACTGTTGCTATTTATGGCCTTCTTATTAATGTATTAGAATGATATTCAACGTGCTGTAATATTTTTTAATATTAGTTTAATAAACATTTAACTGGGCTCCTACATGGGTGAGGACTATGAAACGTGCAGTAAGAGACGATGAATGGGGAAGTATTGAATTAAAAGCTCAAGATAGAGACGAATGGCTAAATTTAACCGAGGCCCTTTGTGTCAATAGACGTAGGAAGAGATAATGATACCATTAAGCAGGGCCTTGTAGTCATAGTTCATGGTTAGGTGAATTACATTCAGTAGCAAAGCACTACCGTGCGCGTGCAGTAACAAATATATATAAGTGTATATATATATATGTATATATATATATATATATATATATATATATATATATATATATATATATATATACATATATATATAAATAAATAAATAAATATATAAATATATTTGTTTATTTATTTATTTATTCATTTATATATATATATATATATATATATATATATATATATATATATATATATATATATATATATATAGGTAGGGAGAAGAGGGGGTAGTCATACCATGGTGAGAAGGGGGTGCGTGTCTGCGCTGATTAATGAAAGTATTTAGTTGTCCTTTCTGACGGGTTGCGTACACTAATATATGTATATATATATATATATATATATATATATATATATATATATATATATATAGATAGATAGATAGATAGATAGATAGATATGATTATAAATTGTAAGAACATGACATCAAAATATATGCATTACCTGCATTCATATTCATCATAGTTCCTTCATCCAAATTATCCTTTTGAAAATACTGCCATTGTCAGGGGTAAGATGTATTAACTCATTATCAGTCGGAATTAAACAAATACGCATCTCCTCAGTGATAAATGTAATTCCGTAATCCAAGGAGAGACGGAGATTCATTTCACGAAATGGAATTCGGTTTCATGAAAGGGTTTGGAAGTGGTTGAGAATGGTAACGAATACTACACAGTATACTAGAAGTTTTATTCCAGCTGTGACCAAGTTTTGGAATGATCTTCCTAATCGGGTAGTTGAATTAGTAGAACTTCAAAAGTTCAAAGTTGCAGCAAATATTTTTATGTTGACCAGGCTGACATAAGTCTTTTTATAGTTTATTTATGACATATCTGTTTTTGACGCTGTTAATAGTTTATATAGGACATATCTGTTTTGACGTTGTTCCTGTTTTAAAATGATTTATTGTTAACTTGTTCTCATCATTTATATATTATCTTATTTCTTTTCCTCACTGGGCTATTTTTCCCTATTGGAGCCCTTGGGCTTGTAGCATCTTGCTTTTCCAACTAGGGTTGTAACTTGGCTAGTAATAATAATAATAATAAGTACGGGGGAATATGTTAGGAATTACATGTAAATGAATGTGATGATTAAGAGTTTTTGTTTTATCTCGATATCTCAGTGACTATTAACGGTACTTTAAGAGAATGTTGAAATATTGTTGCAGGTTATTATTATTTTTATTATTATTATTATTATTATTATTATTATTATTATTATTATTATTATTATTATTATTATTATAAGCTAAGCTGCAGCCATTCTAGCTAAGCTACAAGTCCAGTTCGAAAAGCAGGTGGCTATGAGCTCAAGGGCGCCAACAGGGAAAAAATAGCCCAATGAGGAAAGGAAATAAGGAAATAAATAAGGAACAAGAGAAGTAATCAACAGTTAAAATGAAATATTTTCAGAACAGTAACAGCATTGGAATAGATCTTTCATAAGTAAACTATAAACACTTAAAAAATAAAACAAGATGAGAACCAACATAGATTATTGTGCCTGAATGTACTCACAAATTCTCTCATACAATATTGAAACTCTCAGACGTGGAAGGGATTACATTTTGAAAGTCCTTGGTTCAAGGTCAAGGTCAAGGTCAAGGTCGACCAAATGGAAGACCGAATTAACGCTAACCTTAACCCCTAACTTCGTTCATGATCGTCACACAGATTTCAAACTTGCTTTGACACCGCGGGTCATACACACTAGCAGTTTATTGATTCTGGGAAAGGCAAGCTGGTTTCGAGAAATAAGCGGCCGTGGCGGAGGTCTACACCCTCAGAGTACTTTTGTATTTATTATTATTATTATTTGCTAAGCTACAACTCCAGTTGGAAAATAATGATAATGTAAGCTTAATGGCCCCAACAGGGAAAATAGCCCAGTGAGGAAAGGAAATAAGGAAATAAATACATTACAAGAGAAGTAATGAACAATTAAAATCAAATATTTGAAGAAGAGTAACAACATTGAGATAGATCTTTCATACATAAACTATAACCACTTAAAGAAATCAAGAGGAAGAGAACTAACATGGAATAGTGTGCCCGAGTGTACTCTCAACAAGAGTGGGAGATGTTCGTGTATTTTTACAGATCTTACTTTTGCCTTATCAATACTTCATCTATTTAAAATCACAACATTTCTGCCTTCTCGACTTGGTATAGATTGGAATTTTTTAAGGGTGAAAAATTCAGATCATGATATTATACGTTGATAATATTTTTCAGATTTTTTACTAATAGAGAAAAATTGTTAGTATATGATGAAAAAAAATATATACTCTCATTATTAAGTTCCCCCTATATCTCAGAAATGTATAATATATCTCTATAGTCTATCAATTAGTGAGGAATTCTAGATGCTGTAATTCAACCTTTTGAACTTTTCTTATTTTTTTCCTGGCGGAACAAGTACTGTAAAAATTTATATTCTTTCCCAAATTTTGATTTTGATTAGAAATGTGAATGATTTCTTTTATACAGACAGGCCTCCTTCCAACAATTTCGAGCCTTATGACCCAAATTCATATAAGCCCTAATTATCACGATTTACTGTTTTTTATTCATATGAAACATTTTTTTTTTTTTCGTCGGATTCATCTATGGTAATGGGAAAATATGAAAATTTATTTACCATCTGAAAATATTGTCAATGAAAATCGCTTCCATCACATTTGCTCTTAGGTTCTCTATGACAGTATTATTATTATTATTATTATTATTATTATTATTATTATTATTATTATTATTATTATTATTATTATTATGCTATTTCTGAATTGGGATGCCTTAACGTGGTGAAAGGGTTTATGTATTGCCATGATCAGCAAAACTGTGCTAGTCAGAATCACCCATACTAGGTTGGTTTGTTGTTAGCGATAAGAGTGAAGTCTCTACCACCACAAAGCAGCAGTGGGCAACGTGGTAATGAAAATGGCCAAATCCGAGACATGACCGGGGACATTTTTTAAAGGATTAAAGGCCGCTCATGAATAACAGAGGCAAGGGGCAGTTCATTGCCCTAGTAAGCAGGACAATGGCCTAGAGACTGACCATATACACATATGATCAGTGCCCTAGACCCCGCTCCACCCAAGCTAGGACCAGGGAGTGCCAGGCAAAGGTTGATCATGATTCAGTATGTAAACCTATAGGCTCCCTCAATTACCCCCCCCCCCATCTTTGCTCACAAGGCAAAGACGTTACCAACAGGCCACCACAACCCTGGAGGTCTTGTCCTACAGTGGACTAGATACGAAAACATTTGTTAATGTGGTTTGTTGTAGATTATTATTATTCTTATTATTATTATTATTATTATTTTTATTGGCTAAGCTACAATCCTAGTTGGAAAAGCAGGCTGCCATAATCCCAAGGGCTCCTACAGGAAAAAAAAAGCACTTTGAAGTGACGAAAGTATATAAACAAATTTCTTGGAAGGGAATGGACAGTGAAAATAAATATTTTAAGAACATTGATAACATTAGAATAGATCCTTCCTGTACAATCTGTACAAAGAGATTCACGTCAGCCGGTTCAGCATAAAAACATTCGCTGCATGGTAGTGCTTTTGATGTTCCAACGATGCAACTACGTGATTAGGAAGATCATTCTACCACGTAAATATACCTTATGACGTCTCCATCTTTATGTATGGCATCAATTAGAGAAGCAACTTTCTAATTAGGAAGACCATTCTATGACGTAAATATACCTTATGACGTCACTATCTTTATGTATGGCATCAATTAGAGAAGCAACTTGCTAATTAGGAAGACCATTCTATGACGTAAATATACCTTATGACGTCACTATCTTTATGTATGGCATCAATTAGAGAAGCAACTTTCTAATTAGGAAGACCATTCTATGACGTAAATATACCTTATGACGTCACTATCTTTATGTATGGCATCAATTAGAGAAGCAACTTGCTAATTAGGAAGACCATTCTATGACGTAAATATACCTTATGACTTCTCTATCTTT
>NC_090757.1:17579571-17587071 GCF_036898095.1 Palaemon carinicauda
CTATTCCGCAAGTTGTTATAATTGGGGCATTCGGTCAACAAATGCCTTACTGTTAGAGGTACTAAACAGTCTAAATAGTCATGAGATATTGCCATACGGGTAAGTATGCCCAGTAGCGAATATAATTCTTTTATATTTATGTACATTCAATGCATCGATTCTAGGCTCCTTGTTCTGAAGTATATCAGACAGATGCTAGAAGATGTCAGAGAGAGCACTTTTAAAACAGAATATTACCCAGCATACCATTGATCACACAAGTACCTGCTCTTCTCCGAATCTACCTTGCAGCCTGTTGTAACTTTATCTTTGGATGGCAAAGCTGTGAACAACAGCAATAAGAATAGAATTGTCTGCATACAAACCCATCATATTTTCTAGACCATAATGATTTATCATAAGAGCATTATTACTATGAGAAATTATGTCAAGTCTCACAGAAACGTCAAAAATAACCCAAAGAAAACAACTTTAAACATCAAATCTGTTCTCTTTTCTATAGTCTTATAGATAACAAAATCATTGACAAAACTAAAATCTCTTTGAAGATGTCCAGGCTGATGCCATAGTCTTCAAGGTAAAAGTGTTTTCAAATACTTAATTGCTTCTTCTATATATTGCACATAAAGTATGAAGTGTCATAATGCAAGTTTGTGTGAGAAGAATAAAGAAAAGACAAACCCTAATGGAAAGTAAATTAGGCTAGAGAGATTATGAATGACAGCGGACAGCATTATTTAATATAGTTAATCTTTGCTAGAATTTTGTCCTGGAATCTAAGGAATTTCTGGAATGGATTTGACGCAAGGCGGGTGTGTTTAATTACGATGCCAACTAGGGCTACATTTCCAAAGGAATATTCAGCCCATCGTTAATGAACCATCTCACCCCCCCCCCACCTCACAAGGTGCATGGTGTGCATAATTCATTTGAAATTCCGTTGCCCGCACATGAGGACTTTTCCTTTACATTAGCTTTTTCTTGGTATTTAAAATTACTTCGTTGCATATTTTTTTTTTTTTTACAATATGTTTTCTTGCTGAGTTTTTTAATATTTCACCATTTTTTTAAAATGTCATCAAGCAATGTTGTCCTGTCTTTTTTCCTAGCTGTATACTCATTAACTGATTTAGATTAACTGTGTGAGTATTTTGGCTATATATGATTACTATAGTGTGAGTTTAATTCGATTATTATATTTTGTGTATGTATGTGTATATATATAATATATATATATATATATATATATATATATATATATATATATATATATATATATATATATATATATATATATATATATATATATATATATGTATATGTATATATATGCATATATATATATCTATATATATTGTATATATTATATGTATATATATAATGGAGATTTTTCAATGCACACAGACACACACACACACACACACACACACACATATATATATATATATATATATATATATATATATATATATATATATATATATATATATATATATATATATATTGTGTGTGTTTGTGTACAGACGTTTAGATATACATACATACGTAAAGTTTCATTTTCTCTAATTAAAGTTATTCCTTTCATTAATGCACACACTCTTAATTCTTTGAATCACATACATTTGCTTTATCCCCCATCCTACGATTTAATGCTCGATTTTACACTGAGTCTTATGGAAGAACGAAATGAATGAAAGGACTTTTTTTTTTTTTTTTATCATCAATCGAGTTAATTGTTTCCTAAGGACCAGTTACTGACATGAAAGGCATCTCTGCACTTCTGCTAATGAAGGTCCTGAACATGCAAGATCAGCTGGGCCATGATACATTTAGGACATCGTAAATAATGGAAGCAAAGCATAAAGTAATATATTGGTTGTTGTTTTTGTTTTCTATATCATGTTGGCTTTTAAGGTATTGGCATCCTAATCGAAACGTCCCTGGCTTGCGATCTGCTGGAGTGGGGTTCGAACCATCCTTGTGAACTAATGATGTGATGTTTAAGGGAGCCTATATGTCTACCTGTTGATTTATCAGAAGCCATTGCCCGGCCATCCCTGGTCCTAGATTGGATGGCCAGTCTCTAGAGATGTATGGTCAGGCATTGTCCCTGCCTCTTGCATCTGCCATTCATGAGCGACCTTTAATCCTTAAAGGCTGATTCACACCTGACACTCACGCTCACGCCCAAGTCACGGTCAAGTTCTCACTCAGCTCATTTTACTGGTGTGTTCACATATGCCGCTCAAGCTCTCCTGTGCTCTGTGTGATTTTTCGGCTCTAGAATAACGGGTATAGCTCTCGCTCAAGTTTGAACACGTTCAAAATATCTTTTGCTTTGATCGTGAGCTTGACTGTGACCGTGACTGGAGTTGGCGAAAATGATTGACTGGATGGTTTGAATACTCGGCCTGTTTATCATTAAAGAATATTTGAGCGCGATCAATTGCGTGCTCGTGATTGTGAGTGTGAGTGTCAGGTGTGAATCCGCCCTTAAACAGGCTCTGGACTTCTCTAGCAATTCTGAAATATAATTCTTCAAGCTTTCGCCTCGTGATTGTGTGGCTCAATCATTTAGGAATTAGTTTTTCAATTTGCTAACTCCAGTCATTATTTCTGCACGCACTGGGAGATACCGTTACTCAGCGAAAGTGATTTATTGTTTTTGTGTGCGGCTATAACTGCGGGTTTTTGTAGTTTCGTGTTACAATGTAATTAACGGTCTTCTCTTTTTGGTTTTTTAATGTAATCAATTTTTTTATAGTTTTTGAAGTGAACGGAACTAAATGTTTTCTAATTCTGTGTGGAAGTACTATGTAGTTTCTAGTTTCTTATGTGGTTGTAATTAAAGATTTTCTTTCCTGCCAATTTAATTAAGGGTTCTGTTGTTTGTGCGTAAATGTAACAAACGCATTTCTCGTTTTATGAGAATGTAACTCAGTTTTTACTGATTCTTTGAATGAGAGAATATAATTAACTTCTAAACTCAATCACATTTAAACATCAACATACTATGCTATAAAAGAATTTATAGCTAAGTTGATTGCTGCAAAATTTGGTTACATATTCTATGAAAGCTATGCTGTTCTCATATCTGATTTTAATTTCCTCTACCACTGATTATTTTTTTTTATTCTAAACTGATTTTCCAACTGTTGATTCTCTTTTCAATTCCATACATAAATAGGTAATTAATCCATTGGCATTTAGTCTTCCCGTATCAAAACAAATATTATTTTATTGTATATATATATATTATATATATATATATATATATATATATATATATATATATATATATATATATATATATATATATATATAATTTGTTTTGTAATAAGGGATTATTAACCTGATTGGCCTCTAATAGATTAATCATGGGTGTTGGGACTTACAGCTGAAATTCTTTTGAATTTTGTTTTCTGTATTTGATCATTTTAGTGAGCCGATATACCTGTTCAAGAGTTTTATGGGCTTCTTTGATTGCCGTGTTATTTGATTTTAATATTATTGCGTGTGTGTTCACGTACGTGCAGTTACTCTTTAATAACAAAATATATCGGAAATGGGGGAATGGATTGGGATGGCACTTCTTACCAATAACAATAACAACAACAACAACAAATGCAGCCGTTTCTATTCCACTGCAGGACATGTCTCTAATAATGTCTTCACTTGGGCCAGTTTTCATAACCACTATGGCCAGTCCGGATTTGTGGTGGTGGGAGATTTTCGTCTGATCGCTCACAGCAAACCAACCCAGAATGGGTGGCCCTGGCTATAGTCCATTTCTTTTAGCGATGCATATTTGCACCAACTCGCGGCGGTGCTCTTTTAGCTCGGAAAAGTTTCCTGATCGCTGATTGGTTAGAATTATCTTGTCCAACCAATCAGCGATCCGGAAACTTTTACGAGCTAAAAGGGCACCGCCGCGAGTCGGTGCAAATATGCATCGCTAAAAGAAATGGACTTTAGTACAGCTTTGTTTATTAACAAACCCTTTCACCGCGTTAACCCATCCCTACTATGTGGTATATGTAAGATCGACATCAAGGTAGATTTAATACGTTGTTCCTTTGTAAATCCTTTCCAAATGATGTAGCATCTAGTTTTGTTAAACGTTTCAAAGTTTCACAGAAGTTGACATGAAAGTATCATCCTTTTGGTATCATCATCAACAGACAAGTCCACTGCAGGACAGAGGTCTCAGGTATGTCCTTCCACGCGTGTCTGTTTACATTATGGAAATTCTGTTAAAATACAGTCCTTGTTTTCTCTTAAAACTGCTGTTTTGAGACTTGTCATTTGAATGAGAATTGGAGTTTTGATCTATATCATCAGTATTAGTATGCTTATCTGTGTTCCTATAGACTTTTGACCTATCAAACATTTTATCATCAACATTCGCAAATTTCCCTAGATTATCAAACCATCTTTTTCTCTCCTGTTCGCTTATATTGTAATCTCTTACAGCCCATTCTGTTATTCTTTTAGTCCATTTATTATTTGTCGTTCTAATTACACACTGTAAGAAAAACGTAATTTTAACATTTTAATCCGAAATTCTCCGTATAAATATACTGTTCTCAACCGTATTTCAGTAAAATACAGGCGACCTTAATTTTGCCTTATTTTGTTGTTATCTTTTACGTGTTAGTGACTGTAATATCACTCTTTTACGTCAGTATATCCGTTTTTGTTTTAAACGGTAAAAATCCTGGAATAAATGTTGCCAGACATTTACCGTTATTTTAATAAAAAATTTTAAGCCTACAACCAGCATATGTTCATTCATTTTTCCTACACGTTGTTACAGTATCCTCACCTTTAGTTCGTCATAGCTAATGTTAATTGAAAAATACCTGAAAAAATCCTGGAATAAATGTTGCCAGACATTTACCGTTATTTTAATACAAATTTTTAAGTATACAACCTGCATATGTTCATTTATTTTTCCTACACGTTATTACAGTATCCTCTACTTTAGTTCGTCATAGCTAATGTTAATTGAAAAATACCTGAAAAAATCCTGGAATAAATGTTGCCAGACATTTACCGTTATTTTAATACAAATTTTTAAGTATACAACCTGCATATGTTCATTTATTTTTCCTACACGTTATTACAGTATCCTCTACTTTAGTTCGTCATAGCTAATGTTAATTGAAAAATACCTGAAAAAATCCTGGAATAAATGTTGCCAGACATTTACCGTTATTTTAATACAATTTTTTAAGTATACAACCTGCATATGTTCATGTATTTTTCCTACGCGTTATTACAGTATCCTCTACTTTAGTTCGTCATGGTTAATGTTGATTGAAAAATACCTGAGGCCTTTGTGAGAAAGATCAATTTTAAGTATACAACCTGCATTTGTTCATGTATTATTTCCTACGCGTTATTACAGTATCCTCTACTTTAGTTCGTCATAGCTAATGTTAATTGAAAAATACCTGAGGCCTTTGTGAGAAAGGTCAATTTTTAGCGAAGGTTATAAAAATTACATCAATTACTCGTGTAGGAGTACAAACAATGCGTCAGTTGTACTTCCGTTCTTTGCATGTTAGAGATGTAATGAAACACTAATTGGGTAGGCAGTTGCTTGCTTGCTTGCGTGATCCAAAGATCAATGGCCGAGGTCAAACTCTGTACTTTGTTTTACTTACTGCGGAGGATGGTGCACGCCTTTGCAAAGGTTGGCTGCCTGATACATGTTCTTTTACTTTATTATTTTAAACTCGAGTTGATGTACGCTGTTAAAAAAAAACGTAATTTTAATCGGAAATTTACTGTAAAAATATAAATTCCTTGTTTGGTAAGCTGTATTATCTTCAAACCTCTTTAACTTACAGCAAACCCCATAAATCTTTTATTGTTGATTGTTATGGAAATGTAATACCTTTTACATATTAACATTGGTTATAAAACAATTATACTGTAATATAATTCTATTTTGTTCAGCTGTACTCTCTTCAAGTCTCTGTAACAGTATACTATTAAACTGAATCCATAATATATTTATTCGGCTATACTCTCTCTAAACCTGACTTAAAAAATGTAGTTTTAATCGGAAATTCTCTGTAAAAATATACTGTTCTCAATCTTATTTCAGTAAAATACAGGCGACCGTAATTTTACCCTACTTTGTTATTATCTTTTATGGGTTGGTGACTGTAATATCACTCCTTTACGTCAATATATCCGTTTTTAGAACGGTAAATGCCTGGCAACATTTATTCCAGGATTTTATCGTCTTTTCACGGCAAATTTTAACAGTGTAAGCTATGTTTGGTTTCAATATATATATATATATATATATATATATATATATATATATATATATATATATATATATATATATATATATATATATATATATATATATTATTCATTTTCACGTTACGGTTTCGTTTATCATATCTCCTTTCGCAACCGGATATTGAAATTGCTCTTTATCGAGAAATGATTGATTTTGATAAAGATTTTTATTCAGTTTCATCTTACATATTTCCCTTCGCGAGCGGATATTGAGAGAAATGATTTTAACATCTTGTGTTATATGATCAGTGAATGACGCCACGTGAAGTGTTTGTGTCATTTGAATATCGTAGGAGTAAAACGGGTAAAATGTGGGTGAGAATTTCGTCAAGTGTTATCGCTGTTGCCATAGGAACCAGTGGCAGTGATTTCAGTCTTCTGGATGCGTTTTAAACGTTATAGATTGTGTCTGAGCAAAGATCTGTCATAAACCTTATCCTTATGGAACCGTTGTAAACAATATAGATTGTGTCTGACCAAAGATCCGGCATGAACCTTATCCTTATGGAAGCGTTGTAAACAATATAGATTGTGTCTGAGCAAAGATCCGGCATGAACCTTATCCTTATGGAAGCGTTGTAAACAATATAGATTGTGTCTGAGCAAAGATCCGGCATGAACCTTATCCTTATGGAAGCGTTGTAAACAATATAGATTGTGTCTGAGCAAAGATCCGTCATAAATTTTATCCTTATGGAAGCGTTGTAAACAATATAGATTGTGTCTGACCAAAGATCCGGCATGAACCTTATCCTTATGGAAGCGTTGTAAACAATATAGATTGTGTCTGAGCAAAGATCCGGCATGAACCTTATCCTTATGGAAGCGTTGTAAACAATATAGATTGTGTCTGAGCAAAGATCCGGCATGAACCTTATCCTTATGGAAGCGTTGTAAACAATATAGATTGTGTCTGAGCAAAGATCCGGCATGAACCTTATCCTTATGGAAGCGTTGTAAACAATATAGATTGTGTCTGAGCAAAGATCCGTCATAAATTTTATCCTTATGGAAGCGTTGTAAACAATATAGATTGTGTCTGACCAAAGATCCGGCATGAACCTTATCCTTATGGAAGCGTTGTAAACAATATAGATTGTGTCTGACCAAAGATCCGGCATGAACCTTATCCTTATGGAAGCGTTGTAAACAATATAGATTGTGTCTAACCAAAGATCT
>NC_090757.1:17592071-17597071 GCF_036898095.1 Palaemon carinicauda
TATTTTAATATTTTACCTTCTGTTACATTTTTATTATTGGTTTATTTTATGGTTGGCAATTTTCCTTTTAAATGAAACTTTTTAATGCTTTTTTTCCTTTTTCCCGTGATTTCTCTTATTTTTTATCATTAGAATTTACATTTTTTTTTTATTTTAATGTTTTACCTTCTGTTACATTTTTATTATTGGTTTATTTTATGGTTGGCAATTTTCCTTTTAAATGAAACTGTTTAATGATTTTTTTCCCTTTTTTCCCGTGATTTCTCTTATTTTTTATCATTAGAATTTACATTTTTTTATTTTAATATTTTACCTTCTGTTACATTTTTATTATTGGTTTATTTTATGGTTGGCAATTTTTCTTTTAAATGAAACTGTTTAATGCTTTTTTTCCTTTTTCCCGTGATTTCTCTTATTTTTTATAATTAGAATTTACATTTTTTTATTTTAATGTTTTACCTTCTGTTACATTTTTATTATTGGTTTATTTTATGGTTGGCAATTTTTCTTTTAAATGAAACTTTTTAATGTTTTTTTTCCTTTTTCCTGTGATTTCTCTTATTTTTTATCATTAGAATTTACATTTTTTATTTTAATGTTTTACCTTCTGTTACATTTTTATTATTGGTTTATTTTATGGTTGGCAATTTTTCTTTTAAATGAAACTGTTTAATGCTTTTTTTCCTTTTTCCCGTGATTTCTCTTATTTTTTATAATTAGAATTTACATTTTTTTATTTTAATGTTTTACCTTCTGTTACATTTTTATTATTGGTTTATTTTATGGTTGGCAATTTTTCTTTTAAATGAAACTGTTTAATGTTTTTTTTTCCTTTTTCCAGTGATTTCTCTTATTTTTCATCATTAGAATTTACATTTTTTTTTTATTTTAATGTTTTACCTTCTGTTACATTTTTATTATTGGTTTATTTTATGGTTGGCAATTTTCCTTTTAAATGAAACTGTTTAATGCTTTTTTTTTCCGTGATTTATTTTATTTTTTTTTATTAGATTTAAAAAAGAATTATAATTTCAATAATGTTTTACTTTCTGTTACCTTTTTACTGATTAGTTTATATTGTGGTTAAATTTTGACTTTTAAATAAACTGGGTTTAATGCATTATTTCCTTTTCCGTGATTTTTCTTATTTTTGATCATTTGAATATTCATTTTGGTTTGAAATCTTAATAATTTTTCTACTTTCTGTTACCTTTTTGTTTATTGTTTTATATTATGGTGGGTTTTCTAACATTAAATTAAACTGTGTTTAATGCATTGGTTTTCTTTTTCCGTAATTCCTATTTTTTATCATAAAGATTTTTTATTTTGTTGTCTTCAGAAATTAATACTGTTTTACTTTCTGTTACTTATTCTATTGATTGATTTTAAATCAAATTATGTTTAATGGATTGGTTTTTTATCCTATCGTCATTTCATCTTCTATTACTTTTGTATTAATTTATTGTATTATGGCTGTCATTTTGCCATTAAATCAAACTGTGTTCAATGGATTTTGCTGTTTGGGGGTTTTCTTATATTTCCCTAACAAGTCTTTCCTTTTCCTTCTTTTAGTTTTTTCTTAGCTTTTACTGTAATCTCTTATATATGCATTTCCTTCCCCATCTCTTTCCATAAGGCCAAACAATCTCAAATCTTATCGTCATTTATTTTATCCATCCTATATTACTTTTTCAAAGTTTTATAAACATTTTAAGCCAACACTTTACCTTTTTGTTACTGCATCTATTCACCGATAGCATTGTTCATTTATAGCAACTTGGGATGCTTCTTTTGAAAATATTGTTTTTTCAATATTTTCCTTTCTTTTATAGACCTATTTCTGTTCATTAACCATTGTATAACTCACTGTTTCTCTTAGTTTCACATCCCCCATTATATTGACCACTAGATACATACTTGAACGAAACGTAAACATTCATTCTTAATCCATATACATATGCATTATTTCACCGTACTTCGATTTACTATTGATTTAACATTAATTCTCAACTTTAATCTGATAATGTCATTGTAGTTCATTCACTGTTATTTACGGTTCCTTTTCACTATACATTATCATCTGTGTATCCGTCAATTTATAATCTTGGATAAACAATTACACAAAACCTGTCACTTTTTGTTTGAAAAATACTTTAATCGCAATCATGCTGAACGATATATCTTATGGATTTACATTCATCTGTACCATCTTTTACTTTATACATAAGAACAAATTTTAACTCTGCCAAGGAGGTTATAAAATGACATACGGTTATTTATCTGTTTGTCACTTAACAGGATTACGTCAAAAATTCTTGCCTGATTTTCACCAAATTTTAACAACGGCTAAGTATTATGGTCTGGAAAAAAAAACATTAAATTTTGAAGGTGATCCGGATGAAGATCGTGATTTTGGTTATTATTTTTGTTATTATATAATAGATTCATTCACGGTCAACCTATGAAATAGGGACAGCTTGGTCCGTAGACTTGGGTAAAATTTTGACAATCTTCAGTGAAGGAGGTCTGAAATCTCTGATTTCTAGCTGTTTTCCCATTTATTCCTTTGAAGTCTGCTCTAAAAGCTCCAATATAATGACTTCCTTTTTAAAGTTCAAAAGCCACTTTTGAATAGCAGAGGCCAGGGACAGTGACATTGCTCAAGTAAGTTGATCATTGCCCTAGAGACTGACCATATATCATATGATGAGTCCCCAAGCCTCCTCTCGACACTATTGGCTACTGATGACTCAGCAGGTAGAAATATAGGCGCCCCCAAACCTTGCATCCTTACCTCACAAGGATGGTAAGGTTGCAGACACTAAAGGAACCTTTAAAGGGTTGTGGTGGCAGGTTATTAACGTCCTTGCCTGTTGATCGCTAGACTGGGGTTCGAGTCCCGCTCAAACTCGTTAGTTCCATTGGTAGCTGCAACATCACTATCCTTGTGAGCTAAGGATGGGGCTACAGGGGAGCCTATAAGTCTAGCTGCTGAGTCATCAGCATCCATTGCCTTGCCCTCCTTGGTCCTAGCTTGGGTGGATGGGGGCTTGGCGCTGATCATATTTGTATATGGTCAGTCTCCGGGGCATTGTTCTGCTTGCTAGGGTAATGTCACTGTCCCTTTCCTCTGCCATTCATAAGCGGCCTTTAAACCTTTAACGAGTTTGAGCGGTTCTTGAACCCCCGTCTGACGGTCGCTAGTGTGACGAACCGAGAGAAAGGTTGTGACTCAAAGGCAGGAAGCCATCAACTGAGTAACTTTATTAAAGAACACTCTCCTTTATATACAAAACCTCAAGGCAACAGGAATTTTCATGTACGAGAAACAGACAATGTTACAGAGGAAACACGCGGACATGTTTATTCTGGTTCTTTTTAGTGCGAGGGAAGAGCGCAGATACAAGCATAATATATACAAAATAATTTATGTACGATCGTGTGACACACGGTTGGTACACCAGGCAGAGACGTTACCAATAAGGCCACAACAGCTCCAAAATCAGCTTATTTTACCACAGCGAGACTTTTCATTAATCATCTTTCATATTTCACGTCTTTCGAATATCTCTTCCTTTCGTATTGCAGTCACTTGCCTTAATTGTATTTACTGCCACAACCTCACCCTTCTCCTCCCACATAATCCTCGCTCCATATTCACTTTCTCTTCGATGAGATGTCAGTCGGATATATCTCTTGTCCCCTTCGTTTTACCATATTCTATTATCTCTGTGAAAAGTTATTGAAAAGGAAAAAGTAATATGCAGAAAAGTTCTCTCTCTCTCTCTCTCTCTCTCTCTCTCTCTCTCTCTCTCTCTCTCTCTCTCTCTCTCTCTCTCTCTCTCTCTCTCTCTCTCTCTCTTTTGTATATATATATATATATATATATATATATATATATATATATATATATATATATATATATATATATATGTATATATACACATATATACAATATATATAATATGTATATATGACCTATAAATATTCTCTCTCTCTCTCTCTCTCTCTCTCTCTCTCTCTCTCTCTCTCTCTCTCTCTCTCTCTCTCTCTCTCTCTCTTTATACATATTTATATATATATATATATATATATATATATATATATATATATATATATATATATATATATATATATATATATATATATATAAATATATGTGTGTGTGTGTATAGAGTGCATCGAGAAATTTGTGAACACTATAGACTGTAAAGAATGAAACGGTAAACCTTATCCAAAAAACCATTTATTACAACGAGCAATAATTTTCCAGCAGATCCTAGCATATAGACATTATATATTCCACGTTTAAAGATCAGTAGTACAATGATATTAGTAATGATGTCTTAATATGTTTTTATCATTATATATCCACATAGAGTGTTGTGGATAAGATGTAATGATTTTATTATGTTTCATCAACGATTTCATTTATTTCATGATGACGTTTAGATCATTCTTTTTACGAGACCATTGCTAATTAGAGTTGTGGCTGTATCTTCACGATGCAGGTGTTGAAAGCCAATGTGAAATTTCAATTGCCCTAATCCTATTAAGTGAATTATGGTCGTTAAATTGGTATTTATACTATAATTGATAGGACATCAATATGCTTCAAGTGATAATTGTATTTCTAGTTCGCTTGATTTTTTTTTATAATAATTACCAGTTAACTTTCATTTTAATTATCAGTTAAATTAACAATTTAAACTCAATAGGGATTTTAGTGATATTTAATTAAAAGGAAATAATCCTATCCCTTATTGAATTAGAGGAGCTCTCTTAGGAAAAGGACATTTCAAAATCAAACCATTGTTCTCCATTTTTGGGTAGTGCCATAGCCTTTGTACCATGGTTTTCCATCATCTTGGGGTACAGTTCTCTTGATTGAGGGTACACTCGGGCTATCTTGATTCTCTTTCTCTTATTATATTAAGGTTTATACAATTTATATTTGAAAAATTTATTTTAATGTTGGTACTCTTCTTAAAATATGTTAT
>NC_090757.1:17602071-17604571 GCF_036898095.1 Palaemon carinicauda
TTTAAGGGATATGATTACCGAAATCTTTGAAGGACTGTACTTTTATTCAGTCCACAAATCTATTAAAAAATGCGATTTTACTTCTCTTAAACTATCCATCACTGATCAAATTTATCTGAATAGAATAATTTCATAAGTTAAACTTTTCATAATGCAGTTGACAGACGACGGTAATCACATCATTTATTATGGCATATCGCTTGCCTGAAGGGTTTTTGGTACCTTGTCAGTTGTTCGGTCTGTCAAGCAAAGGTTGTTGCCTGCAGTTTTGTTCAAGTCTCCGTCTTCAATGTAAAGGTCATTATCAACCTTACTTTTTGAGTATTTTATTTAAAATATCCATAAAGACTGTAAATTGTTCATATGAAAATTGCATCCGACATTCTTGTAAATTGAAACTTATTATAGATAATTCATATGTGTCTTTATTACGCTAATTCTTCGTTAATGATCTGCCAGCGATGAAATTTGTGTCGAAGATGTGATTAAAACTATTTGCGCTTCAGTGATTAAGTTTTGGCACAATCTCATTTTTATTTTCACTGATTTTTTTTTTCCGTTTCTGGATGGTTAAATTGTTTATAATCACGAAGAGGTAATTGGGAGCCAGAAAAAATCGAATATATTCTTGTAACATATTGGGAAAGGAAAGTTTAATATGTATGTATGTATGTATGTACCAACATCTATTAAGTTTGATTTATATGGGGAAATGAAAGTTGAGAGGGTATGTATACGTACGTGTGAAAGTATGCATGTATGTAGTGCATGTATGCATATGTATGCTTGCATGTACAGTATGTAGTATATACCAGCTCAAATCAAGTTTGATGCATACTGCACGCTTATTTATTAGTTAATTGTCGTATTAAGCCGCAACAAATTTGCCATGAAGTATGAACAGTTATTATGTCGTAAAGGACAGTAGGTGGGTCCTTGGGTGCAGGGGAACGACTGGGGGTGGGGGTTGGTGGGGTGGCTGTGTAAGGGAAGGAGGGAGGAGAGAGTTTCTTTGGACGAAATAATTAAGGATTCAAATTGATATAGCTTAGGTCAGTTCTTGGTGGCTGTGGGAAAAAATATTTATTTAACAAACCCAAATTTAGTTTATATTGTTTACGAGAAAAGTTACAGATGGTTTCAAGTTATTGGAGCTAAGATGTACATATCTACTGTAAGTTCTTGGGCTTTCAAACATGCAGCCGCAAGTCTATATAAAAAGCTCCCTTTAGACATCCGAAAGACTGAAGATATTAAAGCTTGCAAGGAGGAAATTGAAGACTTTGATGGGGATTTGACAATTAACACGGAATACGCTGTGATATTCTAAATACCTAACAATGTATGACAAACACCTAGATATATGTCTACTGAAGGCTATAGAGCCTTTAAATATGTAGCCCCGAGGTTATGAAATAAGCTCCCACGAGACAAGCGAATGATTGAAGATATTAAGGCTTTCAAGAGGAAACTGAAGACTTTCTTATACTACGATTCCTTTGACAATGACGATTTAACAGTAATGAGCAATATGTGATATGGAATGTTGAATACTCTGAACGAACAAGATAAATTGACAGTGGAGGTTCTGTAGAGAGTAGGGTTTCCCTGTTGTATAGGACCGGGAAAACATGCATCAAAGTAAAGTGAATAAACAGATATTATAGATACCGCAGGGAGCAGGACACCCTCTGTGTAGGTCCAGAAAAACAGCCCTTAAAATACATACATACATATACCAAGGCACTTCCCCCAATTTTGGGGGGTAGCCGACATCAACAAATGAAACAAAAACAAAAAGGGGACCTCTACTCTCTACGTTCCTCCCAGCCTGACAAGGGACTCAACCGAGTTCAGCTGGTATTGCTAGGGCGCCACAGCCCACCCTCCCACATTATCCACCACAGATGCTTTCTTCACTCCATCCATCCACCCAAACCTTGGCCTTCCTCTTGTTTATTCATTTGTGGTACGACTTTTTTATTCATAGCAATCGGGTTAGTAATGGTATCAGCTCTAAATCTTATTGGTATATGGAAGCGAGTGTACGTGTGTAGTTTTCCTTAATATATCAGTATGTTGGGTTTTGCAGAATATCTACACATTTTGAAAATTGCCTTCAAAACCACTAGAAATCCCCCCCCCCTTTTTTTTTTTTTTTTTTTTTTTTTTTTTTTTTTTTAAATGGAATTTCTGTACATGAACTTTGGTGTAACCTGCAATTTGTTACTGGAGATTTAACCTTTTCCAATACTTACATTCATAATTGGCGATTTTTACTTAAATGCTTTTATCGTAACAGAATTTTGTAGGGATTTTGACATACGAATGTAATTCGTATATTGAATATTGTGCCAATTGAGTCAAGTAAACGCTTTGATAATAGCCTTTCCTATAAACAGATGGCTCAGTGAGTTAAATGCATTTAGGAATGATTGGGCCAAATCAGAAAGGGATTCAGGACCAAAAGCTGTAAGCTATCATGACACTTGCACGACAC
>NC_090757.1:17612071-17622071 GCF_036898095.1 Palaemon carinicauda
GGAAGTTAACAGGTTGAAATATAGCACACACGTCAGGAGGTGTGTGTATGTGTGTGTGTGTGTGTGTGTGTGTGTGTGTGTGTGTGTGAGGGTTGGGGGTGGTATTAGTTTAGACAGATGAAGAGGGGTTAGAAAGTCAGGGAAATATTCAAACACATTTCTCTGAAATCTTTGATACGATTAAGTCAAATAAAATAGTGTGAATGATATTCCATCGTCCGTCCGTTTCTTTATGAGATTGACAAAAACATCCTCAATACTTTAATGAAAATAACTTTAATTGATATATTTACCATCTAATGTCAGTGAGATTTCATCGCCCATAAGTTTCTTTCTGAGATTGATGAAAACATCATCAATACTTTCATGAAAATAAGTTTAATTGATACATTTAATATCTTATGTCAGTGATATTCTATCACCCATAAGTTTCTTTATGAGATTGATGAAAACATCGTCAATACTTTCATGAAAATAAGTTTAATTGATACGTTTACTATCTAATGTCAGTGAGATTTCATCGCCCATAAGTTTCTTTCTGAGATTGATGAAAACATCATCAATACTTTCATGAAAATAACTTTAATTGATACATTTAATATCTTATGTCAGTGATATTCTATCGCCCATAAGTTTCTTTATGAGATTGATGAAAACATCGTTAATGCTTTCATGAAAATAAGTTTAATTAATACGTTTACTATCTAATGTCAGTGAGATCTCATCGCCCATAAGTTTCTTTATGATATTGATGAAAACATCTTTAATACTTTCATGAAAATAACTTTAATTGATACATTTAATATCTTATGTCAGTGATATTCTATCGCCCATAAGTTTCTTTTTGAGATTGATGAAAACATCATCAATACTTTCATGAAAATAATTTTAATTGATACATTCAATATCTTATGTGAGTGATATTCTATCGCCCATAAGTTTCTTTCTAAGATTGATGAAAAAATCGTTAATACTTTCATGAAAATAGGTTTAATTGATACATTTACTATCTAATGTCAGTGATATTTCATCGCCCATAAGTTTCTTTCTAAGATTGATGGAAACATCGTTAATGCTTTCATGAAAATAAGTTTAATTGATACGTTTACTATCATATGTCAGTGGGATTTCATCGCCCATAAGTTTCTTTATGAGATTGATGAAAACATCATCAATACTTTCATGAAAATAACTAATTGATACATTAAATATCTTATGTCGGTGATATTCCATCGCCCATAAGTTTCTCTGAAATTGATGGACAAAAATGCCTCAAAATCTATAAAGTAACTTTATTTTCTATCTTGATTGGATGCTTTAAATGGTGTACAAATAGAATTAATTATATCCAAGATAATAATGGCAACGTTGATCGGTGAATTAAGTCGTTTGTTTAAATCTACCTATACACTGCCTTAAAAAAAATAAACGCCTTGATAAAATAACTTCAATTCATACATTTACTATCTTAATTGGGTACTTTTCATGGTGTACAACTAGAATTAATAATATCCAAGATAATAATGGCAACGTTGATCGGTGAGTTAAGTCGTTTGTTTTAATCTACCTATATACCACACCTCTTCAACCTATACTTGGAATGGGTTATGAGAATGGCACTTGGAGATTATGAGGGTGGCATAGATATAGGAGGGACAAAAATATCTAACATGAGGTATGCAGATGACATAGTGCTTTTAGCAGAAACTAAGGAGGAACTACAGAGAGTATTGAGAATGGTGGAGGAGCAGTGCAGTAGGTATGAATTAGTGATAAATAGAGAGAAAACCAAAAGTATGAAAATTGGACGCCAGAGAGAGGCCTTAGAAATACAGCTATCAGAGGGAGAAGTGGAACAAGTCAATGAGTTTAAATATTTGGGAGTGTTTTTCACAGCAGATGGAAAGATGGAAAGAGCAATTCAAGACCGAATCTCAAGTGGCCAGAAAGCATTTGGAAGGCTAAGAAGAATTTGGAAAGATAGAAATATATCCATTAAGTTGAAAATTAGGCTATTAAGAGCAATAGTAATCCCCACAGTGATATACGGTGCTGAATGCTGGATACTGAAGAAGAGAGAAGAGAAAAAGTTATTAGCCTTTGAAATGAAATGTCTGAGAAGAATCTGTGGTGTAAGATGGGAGGACAGAATTACGAACGAGAGAGTGAGAGAAATGGCTGGTGTTGAGGACACAATTCTGATTAGAGTGGAAGATATTCAGAGGAGATGGTTTGGGCATGTACAGAGGATGGAACAGGACAGATGGCCAAAGATAGTGCTGCATGGTCAAGTGGCCGGAAATAGACCGAGAGGACGACCAAGAGATACATGGGTGAAAACCTTCAAGAGAGCAAATAGAGGCGAGACATTTCAGCAGCTGGCACAGATGGCATTGGATAGGAGTCTGTGGAGAGAATGGCGATATCAGATGCAGGACCCAACCCGGAGAATTCCGGACGGGATTTAGTGAGTGAGTGATATACTACCTTAAAAAAAAGATAAACGCCTTGATAGAAATAACTTCAATTCATACATTTACTATCTTAATTGGGTACTTTTAATGGTATACAGTTCGAATTGATTATATCCAAGACAACAATGGCAAGGGTGAGTGAAATCATGTTTATATAAATCTATCCAAACGATGCCTTTAAAAAATCTTCAATTGATAGAAATAACTTTAATTCATACATTTATTATCTTAATTGGGTACTTTCAATGGTATACAGTTCGAATTAATTATATACAAGATAACAGTGGCAAGGGTGAGTGAAGTCATGTTTATTTAAATCTACCTAAACGCTACCATAAACTTCAGCCATAATCTTTTTATACAAACTTTGTAAATTTGTTATTGTTGCCACTAAACTCGATTTCACTCCTTTTTTTATACAGTGATATGTCGAAGAGGAAACATTTACCAAAGTTACAGTGGACCTGGAAGTGCCACTTCTATAAAGATAATTAGATTGTTTAAGTGGTTGGCAACGACACTCCAGCCTTGCAACTGTGATGTTGAGCAAATTATTATTATTATTATTATTATTATTATTATTATTATTACTAGTCAAGCTACAACCATAGTTGGAAAAGCAAGATGCTATAAGCCCAAGGGCTACAACAGGGAAAAATAACCCAGTGAGGGAAGGAAATAAGTAAATGAATAAATGACGAGAACAAATTAACAATAGATCATTCTAAAAACAGTAACAACGTCAAAACAGATATGTCATATGTAAACTATGAAAAGACTATAAATAAGTGGGAAGGAATAGGTAATTGCAGTTTTATTATGAATGCAGACCAATATATACTTGTGCATTTTCGTTTGTTGGTTTGTGTAAGGTAAGTTCAAATCTGATAAAGAAAATGCAATAAGGTTATCATTTTTTTTTGGGGGGTACGCGTTACATATCTCTCAACCTGCGTATTATGCGTTATTATATATCACTATTGTACGCAACCCGTCAAAAAGAACGGCTATATATTTAGATATGCACGCACACGCACCCTTCTTTCACCACACTAGGGTATGAGTAATCCCTCCCCCTACCCTAGTGACGGCGAGAGCTGGGCGTGTCCGGAAATTTATATATATATTTTACATATATATATATATATATATATATATATATATATATATATATATATATATATATATGTTTATATATATACATACATACATATATATATATATATATATATATATATATATATATATATATATATATATATATATATATATGTTTATATATATATATATACATATATATATATAAATATATATATATATATATATATATATATATTATATATATATATATATATATATATATATATATATATATATATATATATATATACTGTATATATCCGGGCACTTCCTCTTTATATACAATATAGGGGAGACTATTTTATGAGATTCCATCTAATGAATTTACTTGTATTTTTATGTAACTAATTTCTTTCTCAAAAGAAAAACACGAGTGTTATGTTTACAATGTAATGAAAAGTGAATAAAATTCAATATTAAATGTATTGCAAATTTGCAAAAGGAGCTTGATAATTTGTTGACAAGGTTTCACCTCTATATTTCCATCTGTTCAAAAGAAAGTTTGTTTGTTGATTCATATTCAATTTCTGTTTGCGAATACCTCTGGATTTTTGTTAAACAACGAATCAGGTCTGTTTGAGGATTATGATTTGTATAAATATTTTTAACAGAATTTGTTTGGCTACTTATAGTGTTTCATATACGTATTAGAAGCTTGGAATATTGTTATTGATGGAATATGATTTTTTTCCTAGTGGAATTTGAAGTGATTTCGAAGGTAATCTATTGTTCAATTATATATATATATATATATATATATATATATATATATATATATATATATATATATATATATATATATATATATATATATATATATATATGTAATACCAGTTACTATCGAATGTCGAATATAAAGGAAAGAAGTAGTTTTATAACTAAGAATAAATTATACCTGTTCATAACTTAACTATAAGAAATTATTCTGCGGAAAGAAGCAAAAAATTACAGTATTTTTTTTTTCTTCTAAATACACTTCTTTTTCATAGCACCATTCCTATTATCATCAACACCATCTCAGTGAAGTGTACTTTTATATAAAATTATACGATCAAATATAAAAGATTATCTCAGCCAATGCAGAAAAACAGAAAGAAAATAAAACCTTGAATGTTGGGACTCGAAGAGGATATAAACTCGAGAAAATCTTTTACGTTTTTCGGCTTCGTTATTGACAAGCTCCCCAAAAATCAAGAACTGAATTGGAAATTTAGTGCCCATTCAGAAAAGGTCATACTATCTCTCTCTCTCTCTCTCTCTCTCTCTCTCTCTCTCTCTCTCTCTCTCTCTCTCTCTAAAAAGTAATAAAAATTGTTCTTCATCCAGAAACCAGCATTTGAATATCGGAGAAGATTTTGAACTAATACATGACCTGATTCTATTGGAAACTTTCCTACCTAGCTATCTGCATGGTAGGGAGATCGAGTCCCGTTCAAACTCGATAGTTTCTTGTAGTGACTGCAACCTCACCTTTCTTGGGAGCTAGGGATGGAGGGTTTGGAGGATCCTGTAGGTCTACCTACTGAGTTATCAGTTGCCATTTTCTTGCCCTCCCTGGTCCTAGCTTGCGTGGAGAGGGGTCTTGTCTGCTAATCATATGTATATATGGTCAGTCTCTAGGGCAGTGTCAATGTCCATTGCCTCTGCCATTCATGAGCGGCCTTTAAACCTTTAAATAGCTTCGTTAAAATTACTGCTTTCTTTTGCTTTCGAAACACGAAGAAATCTCTTATTACCTGCTAAGTCATCAGCAGTCATTGTCTGGCCCTCCCTGGTCGCCTTCGAGGGAATTGGCAATGTGGCTGGCTTCTGCCATTCATGAGTGGCCTTTAAACCTTTTAAATAGCTTCGTTAGAATTACTGTTTCCTTTTGCCTTCGCAACACAAAGAAATCTCCTTTCCTAATGAGTCATCAGCAGCCATTGTCTGGCCATCGCTGGTCCTAGCTTGTGTGCAGAGGGGTCTTGGGTGCTAATCATATGGATATATGACCAGTCTCTAGGGCATTGCCCTGCAAGGGCATGTCACAGTGCCTTTCCTCTGCCTTTCATGAGGGCCTTTATATCCTTTAAATTCCTGCTTTAGAAATACGTTTTTCCTTCCGTCTTCGAAACTAGAAAATCTCATTACGATTTTTTTTTTTGCAAGCTGTTCGTCAACCCAATTACGAAATTGAGTCAATTTTGTCCTGTTCGTTCCCTCAGAACACCGAGTTTGTTCTTGAGAACCTCCTTCTTCTGTTCCCCTCCATCACGAAAACTAAATCTATGAAGCAATTCATCCAATCAAGAGCAGGTCCCCCACGCCATTTCTCGATCCTCTGTCTCCCTCTTTGTCACAGCGTTCATTTCTCTTTTTCTTTTTCTCTTTCTTCTTTGTCCATGTACCGTTTAAACCAATATTCCCTTACTTAAAGGAGACAATCCATCCTTCCCCTTTTTCCTCCTCCTGCTTCCCCTCCACCCTTCTCTTCCTCCTGTTCCTGCTCTTGTTTCTACTTCTCCTCCTTCTCCTCCTTCCTTTCCGCCTTCTCCTTCGCCTTCTCCTCCATCCTTCCCTTCCTCCCCCTCCCTCTCATGCCCTTGCTAAATCTCCTCCATCCTTCCATTCCTCTTCACCCAGATCCTGCTCTTGCTCCTCCTCTTTTATCCTTCCATTCCTCCTCCTCCCGCTCCTGTTCTTCCTCCTCCTCCCGCTCCTGTTCTTCCTCCTCCTCCCGCTCCTGTTCTTCCTCCTCCTCCCGCTCCTGTTCTTCTTCCTCCTCCTCTATCCTTCCCTTTATCTTCCTCCCGCTCCTGTTATACCTCCTCCTCCTCCTCTATCCGTTCCTTCCTCCTTTTCTGCTTCTGCTCTTCCTCCTCCTCTTGTATCGCTCCCTTTCTCTTCCACCCGCTCCTGCTCTACCTCCTCCACCTCTATCTTTTCCTTCCTCCTCCTCCCGCTCCTGCTCTTCCTCCTCTTTTATCCTTCCTTTCCTCCTCCTTCCGCTCCTTCTCTTGCTCCTCCTCCTCCATCCTTCCCTTCCTCCTCCTCCCGCGCTTGCTCCTCCATCTTTCCCTTCCTCCTCCTCCCGCTCTTGCTCCTCCATCCTTCCCTTCCTCCAACTCCCGCTCTTGCTCCTCCATCATTCCCTTCCTCCTCCTCCTCCTCCTCCTCCTCCTCCTCCCACTTCTGCTCCTGCTCTTGTTCCTTCTCCATCCTTCCCTTCCTCCTCCTCCTGCTCTTGCTCCTCCATCCTTCCCTTCCTTCTGCTCCTCTTCCCACTCCTGCTCCTGCCCTTGCTCCCCCTTCTCCATCCTTCCCTTCCTCCTCCTCCTGCCCCTGCTTTTGCTCCTCATTCTTCATCCTTCCCTTCCTTCTCCTCCCGCTCCTCCTCCTATATCCCTTCCCCCCCCTCCTTCTCCCGCTCAGGTTCTTGCTCCTCATTCTCCTCCTCCCGTTCCTTTCTTTTGATCCTCATTCTTCATCCTTTCCCTCCTCCTCCTCCCGCTATTGCTCTTGCTCCTCATCCTCTATCCTTCCCCTCCTCCTCCTCCTGCTTCTGCTCTTGCTACTCATCTTCCATCCTTCTTTTCCTCCTCATCCCGTTCCTGCTCTTACTCCTCTTCCTCCATCCTTCCTTTCCTCCTCCTCCTCCCACTGCTGCTTATGATCCTAATCCTCCATCCTTCCTTTACTCCGGCTCATGATACTTATCTTCCATCCTTCCCTTCATCCTCCTACCGTTCGTGCTCTTGCTCCTCATCCTCCATCCTTCCTTACCTCTTCATCCCGCTCCTGCTCTCCCTCCTCATCCCTCACCGCTCCTTTCCTCCTCCCGCTCCTGCTCTCCCTCTTCATCCCCCACCGGTCCTTTCCTCCTCCCGCTCCTGCTCTTACTCTTCATCCTGCAAACTTCCCTTACTCATCTTCCCGCTCCAGCTTATGATACTGATCCTTCATCCTTCCTTTCCTCCGGCTCTTGATCCTGATCATCCATCCTTCACTTCCTCCTCCTCCCGCTCCTGGTCTCGCTCCACATTGTTCATCTATCCCTTCCTCCTCCTCCCGCTCCTAGTCTCGCTCCCCATTGTTCATCTATCCCTTCCTCCTCCTCCCGCTCCTGGTCTCGCTCCACATTGTTCATTTATCCCTTCCTCCTCCTCCCTTTCCTGCTCTTGCTCCTCATTCTTTATCCTTCCTTCCCTCCTCTTCTTGCTCCTGCTCTGGCTCCTCATCCTCTATCCTTCCTTTCCTCCTGCTTCCGCTCCTGCTCTTGCTCCTCCTCCTCCCGGTCCTACTCTTGCTCTTCATCATCCATCCTTCCCTTCCTCCTCCTCTTGAACCTTATGATCCTGATCCTTCATCCATCCTTTCCTCTGGCTCATAATCCTGATCCTTCATCCTTCCCATCCTCCTCCTCCCGCTCCTGCTCTTGATCCTCACCCTCCATCTTTCCGTTTCCCCTCCTCCTCCTCCTCTTCCTTCTCCATCCTCCTTCTCCAGCTTCTGCTCTTGCTCCTCATCCTCCATCCTTCCTTTCCTCCTCCTCCCGCTACTGCTTTTGCTCCTCATCCTCCATCCCTCCCTTCCTCCTCCTCCCGCTCCTGCTCTCGCTTCTCGTCCTCCATTCTTCCCTTCCTACTCCTCCAGCTCCTGTTCTCGCTTCTTGCCCTCCATCATTCCCTTCCTCCTGCTCCTGCTCATTCTCCATCCTTCCCTTCCTCCTCCTCCCGCTCCTGTTCTCACTTCTCGTCTCCCACCATTCCCTTCCTCCTCCCTCTCCTGCGCTCACTTCTCGTCTCCCATCATTCCCTTCCTCCTGCTCCTGCTCTTGCTCATTCTCCATCCTTCCCTTCCTCCTCCCTCTCCTGCGCTCACTTCTCGTCTCCCATCATTCCCTTCCTCCTGCTCCTGCTCTTGCTCATTCTCCATCCTTCCCTTCCTCCTCCTCCAGCTCCTGTTCTCGCTTCTCGCCCTCCATCATTACATTCCTTCTGCTCCTGCTCATTATCCATCCTTCCCTTTCTCCTCCTCCCGCTCCTGCTCTCACTTCTCGTCTCCCATCATTCCCTTCCTCCTGGTCCTGCTCTTGCTCATTCTCCATCCTTCCCTTCCTCCTCCCTCTCCTGCGCTCACTTCTCGTCTCCCATCATTCCCTTCCTCCTGCTCCTGCTCTTGCTCATTCTCCATCCTTCCCTTCCTCCTCCTCCAGCTCCTGTTCTCGCTTCTCGCCCTCCATCATTACATTCCTTCTGCTCCTGCTCATTATCCATCCTTCCCTTTCTCCTCCTCCCGCTCCTGCTCTCACTTCTCGTCTCCCATCATTCCCTTCCTCCTGGTCCTGCTCTTGCTCATTCTCCATCCTTCCCTTCCTCCTCCCTCTCCTGCGCTCACTTCTCGTCTCCCATCATTCCCTTCCTCCTGCTCCTGCTCTTGCTCATTCTCCATCCTTCCCTTCCTCCTCCCTCTCCTGCGCTCACTTCTCGTCTCCCATCATTCCCTTCCTCCTGCTCCTGCTCTTGCTCATTCTCCATCCTTCCCTTCCTCCTCCCTCTCCTGCGCTCACTTCTCGTCTCCCATCATTCCCTTCCTCCTGCTCCTGCTCTTGCTCATTCTCCATCCTTCCCTTCCTCCTCCCTCTCCTGCGCTCACTTCTCGTCTCCCATCATTCCCTTCCTCCTGCTCCTGCTCTTGCTCATTCTCCATCCTTCCCTTCCTCCTCCTCCAGCTCCTGTTCTCGCTTCTCGCCCTCCATCATTACATTCCTTCTGCTTCTGCTCATTATCCATCCTTCCCTTTCTCCTCCTCCCGCTCCTGCTCTCACTTCTTGTCTCCCATCATTCCCTTCCTCCTGGTCCTGCTCCTGCTGTTGCTCATTCTCCATCCTTCCCATCCTACTCCCGCTCCTGTTCTCACTTCTCGTCTCCCATCATTCCCTTCCTCCTGGTCCTACTTCTGCTCTTGCTCATTCTCCATCCTTCCCTTCCTCTTCCTCTCGCTCCTGCTCTTGCTCCTCATCTTCCATTCTTCCTTTCCTCCTCCTCCCGCTCTGGCTCTCGCTCCTCATCCTCCATCCTTCCCTTCCTCTTCCCCCCACTCCTGTTCTTTCTCCTACTCTTCCATCCTTCCCTTCCTTTTCCTGCTCCTACTCCTTCCCCTATTTCTGCGCCTTCTCCTCCTCCTGCTCTTGTTCCTGCTCCTCTGATGCGGCATTGGCCAAACCCACTTGGGCCACCAAAAGCCACATTTATCCGACTGAGGTCAGTGAGGCTCTTAAGTAATCATCTCCTTGAGTCCCATCATTGTTCCTTCGCCCATGAAGGGAATCCTCATTTTCGTTCTTGGTTAAGGCCTTCTCTTGATCCTCCTTTCTCTATTATCATTGAATTTTTCATTTTTTACTC
>NC_090757.1:17634571-17638778 GCF_036898095.1 Palaemon carinicauda
ACTTTTGGGTTTCCTTATAATAACATTCTCACTGTCTGAGAATTTTGAAGTCTATGAAAGGCGATGAATTTCTGTAATTTGATAATTGAATTAATTTCAAGAGAACTGTAATGTTACAGACAATTATGGCAGTTATTTGTGTCGGTTATTGCTTAATTCATTAGTTATCTCACTTCTCGATATTATCGAATATTTATTTTTACAAAACATCTTTAGCAAAATATATTCATAACTAGAGGGGCACTCAGTAGAGTGCAGACCTCCGCCGTGGCAGCTTATTTCTCGACCTTCTGCTCGACCTTAACCTTGACCTTTAATCTTAACATGTATTCATTGGCATGGATTTTCATACTCTCAAATATGAACCAATTTAGAATTCTGTGGCAACAATATCCAAACTTATGGCTGATTACGTATATTGGATATTTTGCTTGACCGAAACCTTGGCCTTTGACCTTGACCTTCCAAAGTTTAATCATTTCGAGCTTTTTACATAACAGTTAATCCCTGCAAGTTTCATTACTCTACGATTAAAATTACGGCCAAGAAGCTGTTCACTAACAAACCCACACAAATAAACTCACAAACAAGGGGGTAAAATATAATCTTCTTCCAACTACGTTGGCGGAGGTATATAATTAGTAATGCTGTTTTTTTTTTTTTTTTTTCTATTTAGCACTGAATAAAGGTAATTCTGGTCATAATTACGAAGAAAATAGAACGGGCTTTCTTTCAAGTATTCATGATTATTATCTTAATTCCCCAAATACTAAAAACCAAAAGATGCAAGAATGACATTTTTATTTTTCCGCCAACTGAAGCATTAATTCGTAAGTCACAATTAAGATTCATTAATGACTAATGGACTAATTAACAAAAGAAAATATTTTCTCCATCTCATAATTTGAATGAAAATTTGAAATGGAATTTGTCAAGGATAAATCAAAATTATATTAATTCAAACCTAAAGACTCAAATTGCGTTGCAGACATTAAAAGGATCCACTTTCATTTGATAACTGAAATCTCTCTCTCTCTCTCTCTCTCTCTCTCTCTCTCTCTCTCATAGGTTTTGAAGTCTTCTAAGAGTCACATTCGACTGATTTTTTCTCTCTCTCTCTCTCTCTCTCTCTCTCTCTCATAGGTTTTGAAGTCTTCTAAGATTCACATTCGACTGATTTCTCTCTCTCTCTCTCTCTCTCTCTCTCTCTCTCTCTCATAGGTTTTGAAGTCTTCTAAGATTCACATTCGACTGATTTCTCTCTCTCTCTCTCTCTCTCTCTCTCTCTCTCTCATAAGATTCATATTCGACTGATCTCTCTCTCACATAAGATTCATATTTGACTGATCTCTCTCTCTCTCTCTCTCTCTCTCTCTCTCTCTCTCTCTCATATTTGACTGATCTCTCTCTCTCTCACACAAGATTCGTATTCGATTGATTTCTCTCTCTCTCTCTCTCTCTCTCTCTCTCTCACATAAGATTCAGTTCGATTGATTTCTCTCTCTCTCTCTCTCTCTCTCTCTCTCTCTCTCTCTTTCTCATATTTGACTGATCTCTCTTACATAAGATTCATATTCGATTGATTTCCCTCTCTCTCTCTCTCTCTCTCTCTCTCTCTCTCTCTCATAAGGGTTCATATTTGACTGATCTCTCTCTCTCTCTCTCTCTCTCTCTCTCTCTCTCTCTCATAAGATTCATATTTGACTGATCTCTCTCTCTCTCTCTCTCTCTCTCTCTCTCTCTCTCTCTTTCATAATTTTGAACTCTTGTAAGATTCATAATCGAATGATTTCGTAGCAGTTTGTAAAACCTCAGCGGGTTTATCTGACTTTAGTTTTCATCATGCTTACGAACACCAACATTTACAGCTAATTTCTTATTTTAAATTGACCCTAGGTTGCCATAGAAAAAGCGAACTCAACCTAGAAATTCATGGTCGTTTTTCTTAGCTGTTCATTAGCTGTAATAGCTCTTAGTGACGTGGTCGAGGAAGTTCTTTCATATAGAATTTGCCCCTCGGAATTGACTTCATAAAAGTCATTTTTGTCTGTCCCTGTAATTCGAAGATAATTTCCTTTTACTAATTTACTGAAAAAATGATTTTAAGAATTAATTTATTTTTTATAAATTTAATAAGGTATTACGGTGATATCGATAAAGTACATAAATTTAAGAAATTTAGATACAATTTTTACTAAGTTATTAAGATGATATAGAAAAAAATTCATAGATTTCAGAAAATATGTGATTCCTATGAATTGTTAAATTCTCTCTCCTTATGAATGACAAATATTTATCGACATCATTACTTTTTTCGTTTTAGCTCTCCTAAGAAAAAAGGAGCATAAGTGTTTTTAATAATTACTTTTTCTTTACATTAGAATATTTATCACCAGAAAGATTGTGTTCATAGAAGCCAGTCACGTGGGATTCGAGTAGGCAATAATTTCAACTGAGATATATTCTAAGTTCGGTTAAAATTCTCAGTATTCGGTATTTTTCGATTTTTTAGGGTATAATTTTCCATGTCATGTATTTTTTCGTAATCCATGTTTTTGTTTTTTGAGTATATATGCGTAATCACACGTTCTCACTGAATTATCCGTCTAATCTTTATACAATATATGTATATATAGTTTATATATATATATATATATATATATATATATATAAAACCACACACATACATTTTATAAATGCGTGTGCACGCATGTGGGTAGGTGTGGGTGTTTATATAATCATAAAGTTAATTAAAACTAGTTATATGTATAATTATGAATATGAGTGTAGATAAATGTATATATATACGTATATACAATATATATATATATATATATATATATGTATATATATACATATATATATATATATATATGCGTGTGTGTGTGTGTATGTATGTTTGTTCCCGGAGTCCTCTTAATGCAGTCATGCTATTATGGTTTAATTGTCTGATGGCAACTCGTTCCAACCCTGTCTTTTCGATATGCAAACTGATTAGATTAGATACAATTTAATCTCGCTCCAGTCTTGCAATTTCGTCTTTCAATTAGATTGCAAATTCATGCAACATTATCTAACTTCCTCCTTTCATAGATGTAATTATTAAGAATAATTGCCCTTTCCTTTGTAATTATTATTATTAGCATTAAGAAAAACTTTCTTGCCATTATATAACGGTAATTATTGAATAGTTAATTGATTATTTATTTATTTAGTTATTCAAATTCGTTACTTTAAAGATAGGGATAATGATTGATTTGATTTTGATATTAAAAGAGAATTAGAAAATTAATAATTAATTGATTATTTGTTTATTTAGTTATTCAAATAAGTAATTGTTTAAAAATTCGTTTGTGAAGTGAACCAATTCGTTACTTTAAAGATAGGAATGATGATTGATTTGATTTTGATATTAAAAGAGAATTAAAAAATTAATAATTAATTGATTATTTGTTTATTTAGTTATTCAAATAAGTAATTATTTAAAAATTCGTTGAGGAGGTGAACCAATTCGTTACTTTAAAGATAGGAACAATGATTGATTTGATTTTGATATAAGAGAATTCAAAAAATTAGCAATACTGAACAATAGCCAGTACATTCATTCACTCTGCCTTCTGCCAGTGAATCGAAATTGCAAAAAATGAAAATAAAATAAATTTGAGTAGATGGTGATTTTTTTTAATATCATTGCTTTTATTGAGATTAAGTTCCGTTTAATAAGCTTTTTAGTATCATCGCTTTTATTAGGAGTAAGTTTGGTTTAATATTTTTTAAATCATTACTTTTATTAAGATTAAGTTGTGTTTAATAAGTTTTTAATTATGGTTGTTTTTTTAAGAGGGAGTTTGAATTAATATTTTTTTAATGCCATTGCTTTTATTTGGAGTAAGTTTGGTTTGATAAGTTTTTCATTATCACTGCTTTTATTAGAAGTAAGTTAGGTTTAATAAACTTTTTTTTTTTTGAATATCATTGCTTTTATTAGGAGTAAGTTTGGTTTAATATTTTTTAGATATTGCTTTTATTAATAATAAGTTTAGTTTAACAATTTTTTTTCAATTATCATTGCTTTTATTAAGAATAAGTTTGTTTTAATATTTTTCTAGATGTCTTTTATTAAGAGTTAAGTTTAGTTTAACAATTTTTTTCAATTATCATTGTTTTTATTAAGAGTAAGTTTGGTTTGATATTTTTCTAGATATTC
>NC_090757.1:17639278-17654278 GCF_036898095.1 Palaemon carinicauda
AATATCCAAACTTATGGCTGATTACGTATATTGGATATTTTGCTTGACCGAAACCTTGGCCTTTGACCTTGACCTTCCAAGTTTAATCATTTCGAGCTTTTTACATAACAGTTAATCCCTGCAAGTTTCATTACTCTACGATTAAAAATTACGGCCAAGAAGCTGTTCACTAACAAACCCACACAAAATAAACTCACAAACAAAGGGGGTAAAATATAATCTTCTTCCAAACTACGTTGGAGCGGAGGTTATATAATTAGTAATGCTGTTTTTTTTTTTTTTTTTTTCTATTTAGCACTGAATAAAGGTAATTCTGTCATAATTACGAAGAAAATAGAACGGGCTTTCTTTCAAGTATTCATGATTATTATCTTAATTCCCACAAATACTAAAAACCAAAAGATGCAAGAATGACATTTTTATTTTTCCGCCAACTGAAGCATTAATTCGTAAGTCACAATTAAGATTCATTAATGACTAATTGGACTAATTAACAAAAGAAAAATATTTTCTCCATCTCATAATTTGAATGAAAATTTGAAATGGAATTTGTCAAGGATAAATCAAAATTATATTAATTCAAACCTAAAGACTCAAATTGCGTTGCAGACATTAAAAGGATCCACTTTCATTTGATAACTGAAATCTCTCTCTCTCTCTCTCTCTCTCTCTCCTCTCTCTCTCTCATAGGTTTTGAAGTCTTCTAAGAGTCACATTCGACTGATTTTTTCTCTCTCTCTCTCTCTCTCTCTCTCTCTCTCTCTCTCTCGTCTCATAGGTTTTGAAGTCTTCTAAGATTCACATTCGACTGATTTCTCTTCTCTCTCTCGTCTCTACTTCTCTCTCTCTCTCTCTCTCTCATAGGTTTTGAAGTCTTCTAAGATTCACATTCGACTGATTTCTCTCTCTCTCTCTCTCTCTCTCTCTCTCTCTCTCTCATAAGATTCATATTCGACTGATCTCTCTCTCACATAAGATTCATATTTGAACTGATCTCTCTCTCTCTCCTCTTCTCTCTCTACTCTCTCTCTCTCTCTCTCTCACTCATATTTGACTGATCTCTTCTCTCTCTCACACAAGATTCGTATTCGTATTGATTTCTCTCTCTCTCTCTCTCTCTCTCTCTCTCTCTCACATAAGATTCAGTTCGATTGATTTCTCTCTCTCTCTCTCTCTCTCTCTCTCTCTCTCTTTCTCATATTTGACTGATCTCTCTTACATAAGATTCATATTCGATTGATTTCCCTCTCTCTCTACTCTCTCTCTCTCTCTCTCTCTCATAAGGGGTTCATATTTGACTGATCTCTCTCTCTCTCTCTCTCTCTCTCTCTCTCTCTCTCATAAGATTCATATTTGACTGATCTCTCTCTCTCTCTCTCTCTCTCTCTCTCTCTCTTCTCTCTCTCTCTTTCATAATTTTGAACTCTTGTAAGATTCATAATCGAATGATTTCGTAGCAGTTTGTAAAACCTCAGCGGGTTTATCTGACTTTAGTTTTCATCATGCTTACGAACAACCAACATTTACAGCTAATTTCTTATTTTAAATTGACCCTAGGTTGCCATAGAAAAAGCGAACTCAACCTAGAAATTCATGGTCGTTTTTCTTAGCTGTTCATTAGCTGTAATAGCTCTTAGTGACGTGGGTCGAGGAAGTTCTTTCATATAGAATTTGCCCCTCGGAATTGACTTCATAAAAGTCATTTTTGTCTGTCCCTGTAATTCGAAGATAATTTCCTTTTACTAATTTACTGAAAAAATGATTTTAAGAATTAATTTATTTTTTTATAAATTTAATAAGGTATTACGGTGATATCGATAAAGTACATAAATTTAAGAAATTTAGATACAAATTTCTTACTAAGTTATTAAGATGATATAGAAAAAAATTCATAGATTTCAGAAAATATGTGATTCCTATGAATTGTTAAATTCTCTCTCCTTAATGAATGACAAATATTTATCGACATCATTACTTTTTTCGTTTTAGCTCTCCTAAGAAAAAAGGAGCATAAGTGTTTTTTAATAATTACTTTTTCTTTACATTAGAATATTTATCACCAGAAAGATTGTGTTCATAGAAGCCAGTCACGTGGGATTCGAGTAGGCAATAATTTCAACTGAGATATATTTCTAAGTTCGGTTAAAATTCTCAGTATTCGGTATTTTTCGATTTTTTTAGGGTATAATTTTCCATGTCATGTATTTTTTTCGTAATCCATGTTTTTGTTTTTTGAGTATATATTGCGTAATCACACGTTCTCACTGAATTATCCGTCTAATCTTTATACAATATATGTATAATATAGTTTATATATATATATATATATATATATACTATATATATAAAACCACACACATACATTTTATAAATGCGTAGTGCACCGCATGTGGGTAGGTGTGGGGTGTTTATATAATCATAAAGTTAATTAAAACTAGTTATATGTATAATTATGAATATGAGTGTAGATAAATGTATATATATACGTATATACAATATATATATATATATATATATATATGTATATTATATACATATATATATATATATATATATGCGTGTGTGTGTGTGTATGTATGTTTGTTCCCGGAGTCCTCTTAATGCAGTCATGCTATTATGGTTTAATTGTCTGATGGCAACTCGTTCCAACCCTGTCTTTTCGATATGCAAACTGATTAGATTAGATACAATTTAATCTCGCTCCAGTCTTGCAATTTCGTCTTTCAATTAGATTGCAAATTCATGCAACATTATCTAACTTCCTCCTTTCATAGATGTAATTATTAAGAATAATTGCCCTTTCTTTGTAATTATTATTATTAGCATTAAGAAAAACTTTCTTGCCATTATATAACGGTAATTATTGAATAGTTAATTGATTATTTATTTATTTAGTTATTTCAAATTCGTTACTTTAAAGATAGGGATAAATGATTGATTTGATTTTGATATTAAAAGAGAATTAGAAAATTAATAATTAATTGATTATTTGTTATTATTTAGTTATTCAAATAAGTAATTGTTTAAAAATTCGTTTGTGAAGTGAACCAATTCGTTACTTTAAAGATAGGAATGCTGATTGATTTGATTTTGATATTAAAAGAGAATTAAAAAATTAATAATTAATTGATTATTTGTTTATTTAGTTATTCAAATAAGTAATTATTTAAAAATTCGTTGAGGAGGTGAACCAATTCGTTACTTTAAAAGATAGGAACAATGATTGATTTGATTTTGATATAAGAGAATTCAAAAAATTAGCAATACTGAACAATAGCCAGTACATTCATTCACTCTGCCTTCTGCCAGTGAATCGAAATTGCAAAAAAATGAAAATAAAATAAATTTGAGTAGATGGTGATTTTTTTTAATATCATTGCTTTTATTGAGATTAAGTTCCGTTTAATAAGCTTTTTAGTATCATCGCTTTTATTAGGAGTAAGTTTGGTTTAATATTTTTTAAATCATTACTTTTATTAAGATTAAGTTGTGTTTAATAAGTTTTTAATTATGGTTGTTTTTTTAAGAGGGAGTTTGAATTAATATTTTTTTAATGCCATTGCTTTTATTTGGAGTAAGTTTGGTTTGATAAGTTTTTCATTATCACTGCTTTTATTAGAAGTAAGTTAGGTTTAATAAACTTTTTTTTTTTTAATATCATTGCTTTTATTAGGAGTAAGTTTGGTTTAATATTTTTTAGATATTGCTTTTATTAATAATAAGTTTAGTTTAACAATTTTTTTTCAATTATCATTGCTTTTATTAAGAATAAGTTTGTTTTAATATTTTTCTAGATGTCTTTTATTAAGAGTTAAGTTTAGTTTAACAATTTTTTTCAATATCATTGTTTTTATTAAGAGTAAGTTTGGTTTGATATTTTTCTAGATATTCCTTTTATTAAGAGTAAGTTTGGTTTAATATTTTTTCAGATATTGCTTTTATTAAGAATAAGTTTAATTTAACAATTTTTTTTCAATTATCATTGCTTTTATTAAGAGTAAGTTTGGTTTAATATTTTTCTAGATATTGCTTTTATTAAGAGTAAGTTTAGTTTAACAATTTTTTTTTCAATCATCGTTGCTTTTATTAAGAGTAAGTTTGGTTTAATATTTTTTTAGATATTGCTTTTATTAAGAGTTAAATTTCGTTTAACAATTTTTTTTCAATTATCATTGCTTTTATTAAGAGTATGTTTGGTTTAACCATTTTTTTTTTTAATTATCATTGCTTTTATTAAGAATAAGTCTGGTTCAAAGTTATCTGCAAGGCGTCCTGGTTTCTTTGGAAGTCCTTACACGTTGCTGTCTCTTGCAAGCGATAAGGAATTATCACGTTCCGTGTTCTTTAAAGGCAGGCCTTTATCTCCTTTGCAGCCATTAACTTTTTCAAGAGTCACGCGGACGGCAAGGCGAGTTTTTCCGCACGATAACGCATTTCAGTGCCACAGTATATTTCCGTATTTCTCCCTCTCTCAAATGAAATCAAAGTAAATTGCAATTATACTCGCTTAGGGGCTGCCAATGCAAGAGCCCGTGTCTTGCATAAGGCAAGGCAATCTTAAAAGACAGACAGACAGACAGTATTTCACTCAAACCTCATTTTGAAAGCTTTCTGTGATAAAAGAACTTATTTAGGTTTCGTTTTAATGTTTAAAATGTATCTTTGGATATTTTGTTTTTGTATTTGATTAATAAAATAAAAACTATTTTGTACAATCTGTTAGAAAAAAAAATTCTGAAAAAGCAGCTAAGATTTAATGTTAGAATGTTAGCGAATAATGATAATTTTCATTTTTCTTTTCGCTAATAAAACGTATTTTAAAGGTATGTAATGCTTAATGACTTTTCTCCTGTAGAATTGTATCTTAGTGCGAAGTAAGAATAACTTCAATATTAAAGTGGAAATAGATTTTTTTGGTATCACTAACAGACTGAAAATAATTTACAGTCTTATTCATGTGTAGTTCATTAAATTATTTCTTTAAAATTACCTAATATTGACTGTTATATTGGGTATATCCTTTTCTTTACTTTTGTTAAAATTTACCTTACTCATCACCTGACCTTCTGAAGGTAAAAATTTTATCAGTAAAGATTTATCCCTTCATTTCCTTACTTTGGTTTCGTATTTCATGCGCACCGTAAATTTAAGCGATGAACAGTTGGAACCCAGCCTCTCTCTCTCTCTCTCTCTCTCTCTCTCTCTCTCTCTCTCTCTCTCTCTCTCTCTCTCTCTCTCTCTCTCTCTCTATATATATATATATATATATATATATATATATATATATATAATGTGTATAGATGTGTGCGTGAGTTTGTGAAAATATATATGTATATATATAAATATATATATATATATATATATATATATATATATATATTATATATATATATATATATATATAGAATATATATATATATATATAATATATATATATATATATATATATATATATATATATATATATATATATATATATACATATATTGTATATACAGTATATATAGAATAGAAAGAGAGAGAGAGAGAGAAGAGAGAGAGAGAGAGAGAGAGAGAGAGAGAGAGAGAGAGAGAGTTACAAGGATTTTGGATGTCTCAGACTTTTTAGTCCAATCGGGGAGATTCCATTTGCTCTGGTAGAGCGATTCAGTGTAAGCATTTAGAGAGTTCTTATGATCTTGACTAACTCATTCTCGAACTCCTTTACCGTGCTTGTTTATTACATCCGCCGGAAGTCTATTCCAGGTATTTGCTATTTTGTATGTAAAGAAATTGCCACATTGAGTGGCGTTGTATCTTTTCAATTCCAGTTTGTATCCATTACCTCTGGACTGATTTGTGCTAAGCGTGAATAGATTGTTGTAATCTATATTTGTTATTCCTTGAAGAATTTTGAATTACTAATCCCTTAGTAGTTGAGTTTGTTGATCAAATAAGTTCAAAGGTTCCATTCCCCGTCTATATCTAAATTGCCTCATTGTTGGAACTAGTTTGGTGGTCCTAGCTTGTACTGCAAGAGAGAGAGAGAGAGAGAGAGAGAGAGAGAGAGAGAGAGAGAGAGAGAGAGAGAGAGAGTCTTTATATGGGATTAAATGTAAACAGTGAGTTGTTGTCGAATACATATCTTAATGCCTCAGCCCTGACCTGGATAATACAGCCAGGTGTACTCCCGTTCACTCCAATTTTCGCTTATAACAGAGAAATCCATTAGATGAACCATTTATCATTCTCCTCACTGGTGCAATGCATTAAAGCTGTTATTCTCGTTCCGAGTATTATTTTTATAGACTGTAAAAGCAGCCTCAAAAAATAACATATTTTATCCATATTTTAAGCCTTTCTTTCTCACTCGTTATTGCTTTCAAATATCTTTACTCTTTATACCTATTTCCTCTTATTATATTGTATTGTAATCTTAGCATAACTTGTGTATTTGAAATTTACAGAATTTTCCCTCAGTTTCTATATTCCCTGTCATTGTATTAAACGTCATCCTCTGGAATCCGGAAGGAAATAATTGTAGTTATCCTTACCTGGAAGGATTTGATTCCTACCGGTTAGAGGAATGGGATTAGTGCTCATCATTCAATCCAACGACTATATATTGATGGTTATGGTGGCCTGCTGGTAACGTCCTTGTGTGGTGATTACTAGACTGGCGTTCGAGTCCCGCTCAAATTCGGTAGTTCCTGTGGTCGTTGCAACCTCACTATTCTTGTGAGATAAGGGTTGGGGAGCTTATAAGTCTGCTGGTGAGTCATCAGCAGCTATTGCCTGGTCCTCCCTGGTCGAAGCTTGGGTGGAGAGGGGTCTTGGGCACTGATCGTGTGTATATGTTACAGTCAACATCTAAATCCAGTCAATTGGTAAAGTGACTGAACTTTTCAGCCAATATGTGAATTGCCTGGTTCACCCAGTCGATTTAAAAATCAGCTAAAAATTGCAGACAATTTATAAATTGACTAAAATTTTAATGGATTTTCTTGGCATATTGACTACTATCGGATAGATACAGGCAAACAAACATTATACTTGAGGAAAATTTTATTTCTAAAATCTTCTTTACAAGAAAGATAGGAAAGATACGAGGGGTAAGATATAAGGTTTGTCTGCTACTCGCGTCTCCACTTTTTCCTGTAGTAACACGCGAGGAATTATTGCAGTCTGAGGATTCCTCTTGAGTGCTGCTGTCGAGGACTCTAAGAACTATGTGTTATCTCTCATTCCTCGGCGATTTGCATCTGTCTCCTCGACCCTTTGACTCTCCAGCCTTAGACAGGCTATGTATTGACAGTCTGGGGTTCGGGTCCCGCCCAGACTCGTTAGAGCCTTCAGTGCCTACAACCTTACCATCTTTGTAAGCTAAGGTTGGGGGGAGCCTATAGATCTATCTGCTGAGTCTTCAGCAGCCACTGCCTGGCCTTCCCTGGTCCTAGCTGGGATGGAAAGGAGGCTTGGTCGTTGACCATATATGGCCAGTCTCTAGGACATTGTCCTAACGGCTAGTGCAATGTCACTGTCTCTCGCCTCTGCCTTTCTTGAGCGATCTTTAAACCTGGTCTGTTCTCCGAGCTCAGAGATGTCAACCTTCTCCTCTGATCTTAGATCCCCTCACGGCGAGGCTCACACCCGACTATCCTTGAAGAGACACTCAACTCTTCCAGGCTCTTCTCAGTCACAGAAGTCTCGGTAAGGGAAGCGACTTCAATGTCCCTTCTTGCTTGACACGTGTTCTGATACAGTCGGCTACCTTGCGAGCTACGAGGACTTGTCAAACCAAAACTCTAGGCAGACCCTACAAGAAGTCCTAACTCCTGGACTTCCTAATTGCTAAAACAGCGACAATGTGAAGCAATTGGATCCTCAAAAGGAGGGATCAGTAGTTCCCAGACTTCCTTTTGTACCTCAGTGAGGAAAGCTTCTCTCAGTCTCGGCGATTTAGGGCTATCGCTCAGCCTTGAGCCTCATCTGTAGACGGAGAAAGGGTTGACCTCTCCGCCTCAGTAGACATCACCTTGGTTGTTTTGGTGTTGGAGTGATCTTGCCCCCCCACTTGAGATTAGACCATCTCCTTGAGACGTGTCTTACGTTCGCTGAAGGGTCTGCCCTAAGTGCCCTTAAGCCTCAGACTACTCTCTGAACCTTAAGACCGTCTTCCTCGTACCTCTGTCCTCCGCTAAATGGGTCAGTGAGCTACATGGCCTATCTTACGTCACCCATTCTAAGAGATGGGGGTGGGGGGGGGGCGAGTGTCTCGCAACTTCGTACCGGGCTTGATGGCTAGACTCATAATCCTTCATCTACCGATGGGAGATTTCGAGAATATCCACTCTCAATAGGTAACACTGGATGCAGTCCAGTCGTTACTATGCCCAGTCAGGGCGTCAAAGAAATATCTGGGGCGCACCAGACTTTCAGACCACATCTCCGTCATCTCTTCCTTGTACCAACAGGGTAAAGAAGAGAATCCCTCGCAACACCATCTCTTTGTGACTCAAGAAGTTATTGCGAGGTCTTTTCACGGAGACCCAGAGGCAGCACAACCCAGAGCACATCAAGTTAGGAGAGTGGCTGCCTCTCTGGCATTTAAGAGAATTTTCTGTCTCCCAAGTCTTAAGTTTTGGAGTCTGGAAACGCCAATCTACATTCACTGCTCACTATTTGAGCGACGTGACACATAGGTCTCTAGACACCATTTTTATAGGGCCTATTGTGACAGGTCAACAGATGCTGTTACTACCTTACGCCCTTTCAGGGGACAGTAACCATTGGTTGAGGATTCTGGGTTACACTAGGTTTTAAGAAGGACATCCATCGATCTTCTTCATCTCCTTCTCCCCCACATCTGGGGATCCTAGCCTGTATCCAGTTTCAGCTGGACTCCCCATGTAAAGAAGGTATGATACTCATTTGATTCCTCTCACAGAGTATAAGTTATACTCGTGGTCACGAGGTTTCCCCTTGGCAAGGTCGGGGGAATCCTAAGTTTGAAGGGGTCCGAATCGAATGTTCCTGACCCACTTCATCCTGAAACATTAGTTTCCATGAAGTTACAAACCTTCAGTCGTACTGAGATTCTGGGGATCTACAAAGAAAGAAGATAACAGAAGATTGTTGCTTCAAAAGAGTCTAGTCTGAGGACTATCTTCCCCAAAGATAGGGAACTCCTTGGCCACCCTGCCTCAAGACTAAGTCTCCTATAGTAAAGAATGAGGGTTTGTATTTAGTGTAGGAACAAATGACAAACTTATAACAGAGTTTGTATTTTTCCTAACATACAAACCCGAATTCTTTACACAAATCTTCCCTCCATCACCGCCCCCCTAGGATAGTCCTAACTAGAATCCGATTGAAGGTAAACAGCAGCTACCGACCGGGGGTCCCCCACCACTGTCAGGTGGGTAATTACCTGTCTGGTCGTTAACAGCCTTGTTAAGGTTTTTCTGCCGTATTTTCCAGCTCGCGCTAGAATATCTCCTATAGTAAAGAATTCGGGTTTGTATGTTAGGAAAAATACAAACTCTGTTATAAATTTGTCATTTTTGCAGATGATGCTACTTTGAGTACCTCTATTAGACTCTAGTATTCAATTTTAAGTAGCAGTAATGAATTTGAATCAGAGTTTCACTTCAACTACTTTTCGTCAAAAAAATACTTTCTCAGAACATGCCTTACTTTCTGTGTAAGCAATGGTCTTTCACACACGCACAATAATAAACTACCCAGACAACAGCACACAAAGTTTCAGTTGGTAAACTGACTGAATATCCATACTGGGATTTATTTCAGTCAATATGCCAAGAAAATCTATTAGAATTGTAGTCAATTTATAAATTGTCTGCAATTTTTAGCTGATTTGTAAATTGACTGGGTGAACCAGGCAATTCACATATTGCCTGAAAAGTTCAGTCACTTTACAAATTGCCTGGATTTGGATATTGACTGTAACATATATATGTGGTCAGTCTCTCAAGGACAATGACACTGTCCCTTGCCTTTAAAGGTAAATCAAACCTTATAGTACATATCGGGATCTGCTAATTTGCACGAATCCTCCCTTTTGACCAATCTCTTGTATACTATTGTAATTCCATCCTTTAGCCGGTCTATCGTAGTACACTGTCGAACTTCAGTCTATTTGCCTATCTATCGTAGTCCACTGTCAAACTTCAAACTATTTGCCAATCTATCGTAGTCCACTGTCGAACTTCGATCTATTTGCCAATCTATCGTAGTCCACTGTTGAACTTCAATCTATTTGCCAATCTATCGTAGTCCACTGTCGAACTTCAATCTATTTGCCAATCTATCGTAGTCCACTGTCGAACTTCAATCTATTTGCCAATATATCGTAGTCCATTGTCGAACTTCAATCTATGTGCCTATCTATCGTAGTCCACTGTCGAACTTCAATCTATTTGCCAATCTATCGTAGTCCTCTGTCGAACTTCAATCTATTTGCCAATCTATTGTAGTCCACTGTCGAACTTCAATCTTTTTGCCAATCTATCGTAGTCCACTGTCGAACTTCAATCTATTTGCCAATCTATTTTAGTCCACTGTCGAACTTCAATCTGTTTGCCAATCTATCATAGTCCACTGTCAAACTTCAATCGATTTGCCAATCTATCGTAGTCCACTGTCGAACTTCAATCTATTTGCCAATCTATCGTTGTCCACTATCGTATTTCAAATCAATATTTCAAATCTATAAGCCAATCTATGATACTCCACTATCATACTATTATCGTTTTGTAAATATATCGTTGTTCACTTTCGTACTTCAATCTATTTGCCAATCTATCGTAATCTACTATCATAATATAATCTTTATTGCAATCTATCTTTGTCCACTATCAACCTGCAATTCGCTCAAAAATCTACCGTTATCCACTAGCGTGCTTCAATTTTTCACCCATCTATCGTTGTCCATTATCATTCTTCAATCCTTTCATCAGTCTATCGTAGTCAACTTTTATACATCAATCTCCCCTAAGGGATCAATCATACACAAGACTATCTATCTTTTCAACCATTTTAACCTTTTCATCACCATCCTTATAACTCATTAGTGATTAGTTAAGATCTTATTTAAGTGTATCGTTTAAAGATAAAAATTAAAATTATTTGGAAAACGGATGCTTATTTTTCAAGTGGAATTTAATTTGACAGGATTGAAATTAAATTGTTTAAATTGTTCATACGAATCTAACCGAAAGTAATTGCATAAATTTGTTTTTATTAACCATAAACCTGAAAAAAGGAATGAAATTTGAAGAATAAAAGAAACTGATTCACCACATGTTAAAAGATTAAACAAGTAGAAAATAAACAGCCTAGAATTTAGCATCTTCGTCTTTTTCATTGTATTCTTTATATTTTTTTCCTTTTCATACGAGAAGGAAGTTCAAGGAACAATGCAACCACCAGCACGCAATTTTACCGGGGAAGAAGAAAAAAAAAAAAAAAAAAAAAAAACATCGTTCTGGGGCGGTAATGCAAAACAAACTACTTGAGCAAAGCTTTTGTGAATTATGAAAAGGAATTATGAATGGATTCTCAGATTTACTTTCTCGTTCCAGAAAAGCTATTCGCGAATGTAGTCAGCGTCATAAGATTATATCTGAAAGAGAGTTTGTAGACGCCTCTCTTGTGAATGAAAGCTTTGCGGATGAGATAATGTTTAGCGAGGCCAGATTTTGTATTGGCAACATGAATGCTGATTCTGTTTACTACGATTATCTTTAGAATATAATAAAGAGCAAGTGTCTGGCTATATAAGCAAATATATACAACAACAATAACGACAACAGATACAGCCATTTCTGGTCCACTTTAGGATATAGACTTCAGACATGTCCCCTTTCATGTCTGGAGTTTGGCCATTTTCCTCAGGCTGAATTTTCTAATCTCCCCTATATAATAAAGAGCAAGTGTCTGGCTATACAAGGTAATATATACAACAACAATAACAACAACAAATGCAGCCATTTTTCGTCCACTTCGGGAAAAAGACCTCAGACATGTCCCCATTCATGCCTGGGGTTTGGCCATTTTCATCAGGCTGAATTTTCTAATCTCCCCTATATAATAAAGAGCAAGTGTCTGGCAATATTTGCAAGTATATACAACAACAATAACAACAAATGTAGCCATTTCTAGTCCACTTCAGGACAAAGACCTCAGACATGTCTTCATTCATGTCTGGGGTTTGCCCATTTCCATCACCACGCTGGCCACTGCTGATTGGTGATGGTAGGAGACTTTAGTCTGATCGTTCACAGCAAACCAACTTAGTATGAGTGGCCCTGACTAGTATAGCTTTTCTGATCATGGCGATACATAAACCCTTTCACCACATTAAGGTATTCTCACTCATAAAGGGATAAAAATATAATTATGTTGTATATACTATATGTTTATGTGTGTGTGTATATATATATATGTGTATATATATATATATATATATATATATATATTCTTTTCGGTCACACTGAGTGGTATTACAAGGCGTATAACTATTCGGTCTCCCCCGTCCCTCCGGTAAGGTGGAGAAAGGGTAGTCATACCCTGATGAGAAGGGTTGTAATTAAGAAAGGGGTAAGGGGTGGAAAGGGCGGAATCTGTGTGTGTGCGTGCATATATTTATATTGATATTTAGCCGTCATTTTTGACGTGTCGCGTACACTAGTGTAAAAGATAAGGAGATTCCTACTTTACTTTTAGTTTAAAGTAAAAACGTAAAATAACTAAACGAACAATAGCATTGTTTCAACGTTATCCTTTTATTTTGAATAAGCAGGTTTTGTGATTATGCTTGAATTAGAAAATGCGTTCATTTTCTTTTAATTTCTTTATGATTTTTTTTTTTTAAACTTTTTTTTCTGATACCGTGTTATTAACATCATCTCCTCCTACACCTGTTTACGCAAAAGTCCTCGGTTACATTTCGCCAGTCGTCTCTATCTTGAGCTTTTAAATCAGTACCTCTCCATTCATCATAAACTACTTCCTGCTTCATAGTCCTCAACCATGTAGGCCTGAGTCTTCCAACTCTTCTAGTTACTTCTGAATTCCAGTGTAGGTAATATTATTTAAGAATTAATTATGTTATTGTAATTAGTATTGTCAAAAAACATTTTTTTGCAACTTTTTTTCTATCGTTGTATAGATTATATTGTTCAAGAATTAATTATGTTATGATTATTATTGTCAAAAAACCTTTTACTTGAAAGTTTTTTCCTAGTTGTTTAGGTTATATTGTTCAAAAATTAATTGTTATGATAATTAACAGCGTCATAATTATTTTATTAATATATATGCCTCAACCACAGGCAGTTCTCTCTCTCTCTCTCTCTCTCTCTCTCTCTCTCTCTCTCTCTCTCTCTCTCTCTCTCTCTCTCTCTCTCTCTCTCTCTTTCAAGAACTGATTATGACAAATGTAACTTCATTTTAAATTACATGTTTCATAAATTGATCGTCTTTACAATAATAACTAAAGATCAGTGCTTACAAACTCTATCACGCTCTAACACAACATACTTTAATGTGTATGATATGGATTTATGTAATTATGGATTTATGTAATTATTTTGTCGCTTAAGATGATTAATTTCCGTTTGTTTTTCCTCTTGAAATTATTCAAATTTTGGAAGCACTAATAACATATCAATATAAAATAGCATTAATTTCTTTTGAAAATTCCTATTTTTTCCATTTCGTGCTGTCATGTTTATTTTCCCCATTTTTTCAAGTTTCGCGGAAAACATTTAATATACATTAAGTAAATCCCCTTAACACTTGGAATACATCTCAAAGAGCTTAACCATAAATTTTTGAATATATTTCCTACGAAAACTAATGTATTTCTTGAATAATTCTTTGGTGATGAACTCCTGACCTTTCTTTCAAGAATATGACCCGAGTTTATACGCTGTGTTGTTTGCTGTAAACAACTAAGAATTAATTTCTCAAATATAATAAATGATGATTAAAGCCTTAATATTAACCAGTATATTGTATTATGTACCTTTCATCCTTCATATATTTCACATTTAATTCTCTCATGTATTTGAATATTCCATGTATGAAGAATGCAGGTGATGCTGTGGGGGGGGGGGGGGGCGCTGGGGAATTATTAATTGAGATGAGGAATAACACCTGTAAGGAAAATTTGATATGAAGAAATAGAAGAGAAATTTCTCCAACATTTTTCGTTTAGAAAAGATTCTATCCTTTAATTTCGTGTAAGTGACATTTCCATTAACAAAATAAACTGTCTATTCGATTCCTCATATTTAATCGTCAATATTTCTTTCAATTGTCATCCCTCTCATATTCATCGTCAGAATTTAACTCTACAGATACAATACATCATTTCTATATAAAATATATTCTCTAAAAGTTACATCAAGTGAACTCATGGAAAACCTGAAGTGATAGTGTTGTAGTGGACTTTGGTTCGAATACCGCTCAAGCTCGAAAGTTTCTTGTAGTGTCTATAACCTCACCATCCTTTTGAGCTAAGGATGGGATACTGGGGAAGCCTATAGGTCTACTTGCTGAATTATCAAAATCCGTTGCTTGGCCCTCCCTGGTCCTAGCTTGGGTGGAGAGGGGTCTTGTGTGTTGATCATGTGTATATAAGGTCAGTCTCTAAGACATTGTCCTGGTAGCTACGGGATTGTCACTGTCCCTTACTTTTGCCATTCATGATCGGCCTTTAAGCGTATTAAAAGTTTAAAGAACCTTTTTAAATCTTCCTGATCCTGACTTGGTTGGAAATGGGGCTTGGGCGTTGACCATATTATGTAAGGTCAGTCACCAGGGCATTGTCGTGCTAGCTACGGGATTGTCACTGTCCCTTGCCTCTGCCATTCATAACTGGCCTTTAAATGTATTAAAGGTTTAAAGAACCTTTTTAAATCTTCCTGATCCTGACTAGGTTGGAAATGGGGCTTGGACGCTGATCATATTTTGAAAGTTCAGTCACCAGAGTAT
>NC_090757.1:17659278-17666778 GCF_036898095.1 Palaemon carinicauda
ATGCTGTCCAACTTTGGTGATGTTGATTGCACTGATAAAGGCACACCAGATAAACATTCATTTATAAGAATACTAGGGACTTCTTGTGATTCTTCTGCACAGCGTTTTAAATTGACTTTTATCTTAGCAACTTGTACACTTGCTGCAGAGGCCGAATGAGTGTGTTCATTTATTTTCTTTATCACATTGCTAATCCTGGTGAGGATCCGTCCATTGCATCTTCCCCTTTGTTCGCAGCGCCAAAATTTTATTCTTAGATCACTCTTGGATGATTTATCAAAAACGTAATTAAAACCATCGTGGTGAAATTTCTCCTTTCTGGGTTTGGAAAAAATATCTGTTTCCATTTTGAGGGCTTGAGGAAGACTGATAAAAATATTAAGAAAATATTTACTCTTTTTTTTTTAAATAAAAAAGTAAACAGACTCGTTATGCTTGTAAAGAATCTAAGCAAAAGACCTTATTAAACTATAAAATTATTAAATGATTAAATTTTTAGAGTTATCCGGCAAAAAAAAAAGAGAGAGAGGAAAAAAAAAAACGACTGCCCCATATGCTTACAATGGGATCCCTTATCCTTTCACGGGTGGCGAATGGGTGGTGGTGAAATGGCGTCAGGCGAATCGGCGGTGGCTAACTGTCAGTGGCTAACTGTCGGCGGCGAATCGGCAGCGGCGAATGGTCCCATCCCCATATATATATATATATATATATATATATATATATATATATATATATATATATATATATATATATATATATATATATATATATATATATATATATATGATTTTGAGGGAAGCAGTTCGATAGAAAACTATTTCATTTTAAGAGTTTTCCTGAAGTTTTTATTCCATTACTTTAAAATTTCTTCAGACTAACAGAGAAATCAGGAGGTTCTGGACCATTAAATTGAGAAATCAAAACCTATGACAGCTTAACTGAGCTTTGGAAAGAACAAAACATTTTTATTTCAGTCTGAGAACGGTGTCTTTTCAAAAGTAATTTTACCAAAAGAAATAACAATGGAGATGTTCATTATTGTATTGTCAAAAAACAAAAATTATTATTAGTTGATAGCAATAACAACAGCAATGATAATTGTTATCATCATTATCATCATTATAACGGGGTAGAATACATATTTATATATTTCATCTATTATCACAATGTTTATGATTGTATTCCTGAACATAAAAATTATAATAAATTGATAACAACAACAACAACAACAACAACAACAACAACAACAACAACAATGATAATCGTTATCATCATTATGATCATCATCAACATAACAGAATAGAATATGTATGTATATATATATATATATATATATATATATATATATATATATATATATATATATATATATATATATATTCAGTATATATATAATATATATATATATATATATATATATATATATATATTCAGTATATATATATATATATATATATATATATATATATATATATATATATACCTATATATATATATATATATATATATATATATATATATATATATATGTATATATATATATATATATATATATATATATATATATATATATATATATATATATATATATATTATCTATTATCCCAGATCGTTGGGTAACCAGCTCTGTGGGAGAGAATGGAAGTGACAAGAACAATAGTGTGTTACTTAGTGCAATATTCACCGGTATAGAGAAGAAACATAATTCCATAGTTACAAATATTTTATTTGTTCGATGATTAATATTATCCGTTCGTTATATGACCAATATTATTCGTTATTCAAACACGTATGAATAAAAAATTATTCGCCAAATCAGTGAGTTCTGTTTTCTCTATTTCAGTGCGGAGTTAATCCTTGAATCTTGCTTTTCAAATCAATAGACTCGTTTTTACATGTAGTGCTTTCTTGCTAATTGGCAATCGTGTCTTTGCCGTAGTTAATTGCATCTTTCTCTTTTCGGCATCTATTATGTTGAAGTATACGTATTATGGTGCAAAACTTGACTAAATATTTAACTACAGTACAACTATATTTTTCTTTTGCTACACATACACCGAATATTATTGTATATTCTTTACACATGCGCCTCCTTCCTCATACACCTCACTAAGATAACCGTAAATGTCTTCACTCAAGGGAATAACTTCTGTACTGCAATTGTTCTCTCTGTTAAGATACTACCGCTAGAGAATTATGGGGTCCTTAGGTTGGCCAGACAGTACGACATTGGATCCTTCTCTCCGGTTACGGTTCACTTTCCCTTTGCCTATACATACACCGAATAGTCTGGCATATTCTTTACAGATTCTCCTCTGTTCTCATACACCTGACCACACTGGGATTACCAAACGATTCTTCCTCACTCAAGGGGTGTAATTGTTCAGTGGCTACTTCTCTCTTGGTAAGGGGTAGAAGAGACTCTTTAGCTATGGTAAGCAGCTCTTCTAGGAGAGGGACACTCTAAAATCAAACCATTGTTCTCTAGTCTTGGGTAGTACAATAGCCTCTGTACCGTTGTCTTCACTGTCTTAGGTAAGAGTTCTCTTGCTTGAGTGTACACTCAGGCACACTGTTCTATCTAGTTTCTCTTCCATTTGTTTTGTTAAAGTTTTTATAGCTTATATAGGAAAAATTTATTTTAGTGTTGTTGTTGTTAGAATATTTTATTTTTCCTTGTTTCCTATCCTCATCGAGCTATTTTCCCTGTTGGAGCCCCTGGGCTTATAGCATTCTGCCTATCCAACTAGGGTTGTAGCTTAGCAATTAATAATAATAATGATAATAATAAAGGGTAGAAGAGACTCTTTAGCTATGGTAAGCAGCTCTTCTAGGAGAAGGACATTCCAAAATAAAACCATTGTTCTCTAATCTTGGGTAGTGCCATAGCCTCTGTACCATGGTCTTCCATAGTTTTGGGTTAGAGTTCTGATGATTGAGAATTCTATTACACAGTATCTGTTTCATTATTTCCTTAAGCTTGTTGCATATGCTGATAATGCTACTATCTTCGTATCAGTTCCACCTCCTGAATGTAAATTTAGATCTAGGGTTGTTGAATCCCTTAATAAAGGTGTCTAAAGGTGTCTGGTTTCAGTTCCAGTTCCATCAGAATAGATGCTCACCAGAACGTCAGCCGGGCAAGCCCAACCCCCCACTGTGGAGCCCTACCACAGCAGTAGCCTCCCCAGTAAACAGCTTAAACTCACGGCCCTGGGCGGGGATCGATCTCTTGCCACGCGAATGCGAGGCAAACACGTTACCACTGTACTAGCCAGGAGGCAAAAATTAGTGCATCGTGTCAATTATGAATTACCTTACTTATTGCCGGATTAATATATTTAACATTTATATGGCAAAATTATCCCTCGTAAAATTTGTGTGCGCTCACAAAATGTTATATATAGTGAGAGACGAAGATATGTAAAGATATCGTTTAGGAATCAGTGTTTATTTTATTCCTATAAATATGCATTTTACCGAAAACAAATATGATTTTTAAAGGGAAACCATTTATGATTATCTTGTTTCTTTATTCACCTACGGAATATCCCCAACTTAAGAGTTTGGTATTTCACGAACAGCCCTATTGCCGCACAGGCAATCGTCTCTTGAAAATCTAATAACACATTTTCTAACCGGATGCACATAATTCTGATAAACCCCAGAATAAATGATACCGCAAGGGCATCATTATCGGGGAAGCCGAAGAGTTATATTACCCCCATGGAAACAACTCGATGGGCAGCGGAGACCCAATGAAACGTAGATGACGGAATAAGTCCAAATTAGTTCTCGCATAATTGTCTTTCTGTGTCGAGATGTCATTCGGATGAAGAGTCTCTTTTCAGGTCTTTCATCATCATTATCCAGGTTCGGGTCTTATTAGGAGAGATGAGTGTGTGACTTGTGAAAAATGGCAGACTAGAGTTTAGGATGCTGTTCACCATCGCTACAAAGAGAGAAAGAGAGCATTGAAATAACATCTGGGTTGTCGTCTCTCTCTCTCTCTCTCTCTCTCTCTCTCTCTCTCTCTCTCTCTCTCTCTCTCTCTCAGGTTACAGCAGGAAGGAAGTCTTGATGCACAGCTAAGAGGTGCTGGATACAGATAATTGAAGTAAATTAGTTTCTAACGGATTTCTTACATACATATACCAAAGGCACTTCCCCCAATTTTGGGGGGTAGCCGACAACAACAAGAAACAAAACAAAAAGGGGACCTCTACTCTCTACGTTCCTCCAGCCTAACCAGGGACTCAGCCGAGTTCAGCTGGTACTGCTAGGGTGCCACAGCCCAACCTCCCACATTTCCACCACAGATGAAGCTTCATACTGCTGAGTCCCCTACTGCTGCTACCTCCGCGGTCATCTAAGGCACCGGAGGAAGCAGCAGGGCCTACCGGAACTGCGTCACAATCGCTCGCCATTCATTCCTATTTCTAGCACGCTCTCTTGCCTCTCTCACATCTATCCTCCTATCACCCAGAGCTTTCTTCACACCATCCATCCACCCAAACCTTGGCCTTCCTCTTGTACTTCTCCCATCAACTCTTGCATTCATCACCTTCTTTAGCAGACAGCCATTTTCCATTCTCTCAACATGGCCAAACCACCTCAACACATTCATATCCACTCTAGCCGCTAACTCATTTCTTACACCCGTTCTCACCCTCACCACTTCGTTCCTAACCCTATCTACTCGAGATACACCAGCCATACTCCTCAGACACTTCATCTCAAACACATTCAATTTCTGTCTCTCCATCACTTTCATTCCCCACAACTCCGATCCATACATCACAGTTGGTACAATCACTTTCTCATATAGAACTCTCTTTACATTCATGCCTAATCCTCTATTTTTTACTACTCCCTTAACTGCCCCCAACACTTTGCAACCTTCATTCACTCTCTGACGTACATCTGCTTCCACTCCACCATTTGCTGCAACAACAGACCCCAAGTACTTAAACTGATCCACCTCCTCAAGTAACTCTCCATTCAACATGACATTCAACCTTGCACCACCTTCCCTTCTCGTACATCTCATAACCTTACTCTTACCCACATTAACTCTCAACTTCCTTCTCTCACACACCCTTCCAAATTCTGTCACTAGTCGGTCAAGCTTCTCTTCTGTGTCTGCTACCAGTACAGTATCATCCGCAAACAACAACTGATTTACCTCCCATTCATGATCATTCTCGCCTACCAGTTTTAATCCTCGTCCAAGCACTCTAGCATTCACCTCTCTCACCACTCCATCAACATACAAGTTAAACAACCACGGCGACATCACACATCCCTGTCTCAGCCCCACTCTCACCGGAAACCAATCGCTCACCTCATTTCCTATTCTAACACATGCTTTACTACCTGTGTAGAAACTTTTCACTGCTTGCAACAACCTTCCACCAACTCCATATAACCTCATCACATTCCACATTGCTTCCCTATCAACTCTATCATATGCTTTCTCCAGATCCATAAACGCAACATACACCTCCTTACCTTTTGCTAAATATTTCTCGCATATCTGCCTAACTGTAAAAATCTGATTCATACAACCCCTACCTCTTCTAAAACCACCCAGTACTTCCAAGATTGCATTCTCTGTTTTATCCTTAATCCTATTAATCAGTATTCTACCATACACTTTTCCAACTACACTCAACAAACTAATACCTCTTGAATTACAACACTCATGCACATCTCCCTTACCCTTATATAGTGGTACAATACATGCACAGACCCAATCTACTGGTACCATTGACAACACAAAACACACATTAAACAATCTCACCAACCATTCAAGTACAGTCACACCCCCTTCCTTCAACATCTCAGCTTTCACACCATCCATACCCGATGCTTTTCCTACTCTCGTTTCATCTAGTGCTCTCCTCACTTCCTCTATTGTAATCTCTCTCTCATTCTCATCTCCCATCACTGGCACCTCAACACCTGGAACCGCAATTATATCTGCCTCCCTATCATCCTCAACATTCAGCAAACTTTCAAAATATTCCGCCCACCTTTTCCTTGCCTCCTCTCCTTTTAACAACCTTCCATTTCCATCTTTCACTGTCTCTTCAATTCTTGCGCCGGCCTTCCTTACTCTCTTCACTTCTTTCCAAAACTTCTTCTTATTCTCTTCATATGACTGACCCAGTCCCTGACCCCACCTCAGGTCAGCTGCCCTCTTTGCCTCACGTACCTTGCGCTTTACTTCCACCTTTTGCTCTCTATATTTTTCATACTTCTCTATACTATTACTCTGCAGCCATTCTTCAAAAGCCCTCTTTTTCTCTTCCACTTTTACCTTCACTCCTTCATTCCACCATTCACTGCCCTTCCTCATGCTGCCTCCAACAACCTTCTTGCCACACACATCACTTGCAATCCCAACAAAATTTTCTTTTGCTAACTTCCACTCCTCCTCTAAATTTCCAGTTTCTCTTACTCTCACCTCGTCATATGCCATTTTCAACCTTTCCTGATATTTACTTTTTACCCCCGGTTTTATTAGCTCTTCAACCCTCACTAGCTCCCTTTTACATCCACCTACTCTATTCCCCCACTCTTTTGCTACAACCAATTTTCCTTCCACCAAAAAATGATCAGACATACCGTTAGCCATACCCCTAAACACGTGCACGTCTTTCAATCTTCCAAACATTCTTTTAGCTATCAACACATAATCCATTAATGCCCTTTCTACTACTCTTCCATTTGCCACTCTTACCCATGTATACTTATTTTTATCTTTCTTTTTAAAAAAGCTAGCACTTATTACCATCTCTTGTTCAACACACATATCTACCAGTCTCTCACCACTCTCATTTTCACCTGGTACGCCATATTTCCCAATGACACCTTCTACCTCTCCAGCACCCACTCTAGCATTTAAGGGGTTCAATAACACATATGTATATATGTATACATGATAGCATAATATCCGTGCAGTCATACACACGCAAGCCGGAACATACACGCACATATATAGTATATATATATATATATATATATATATATATATATATATATATATATGTATATATACATACATAGTACATACTAGCATGTATAAATATATATATATATATATATATATATATATATATATATATATATATATATATATATGTATATATATATATACACAAAAATACTTGCAAACATTCATCCACACGTCCATACACAAGTTTTGAGCAAGTATTTGTGACATGCTATTGTCAGCATCATCCAATACGTCATGGATGCTCAAGCTACTCATTGCGATAGTGGGCCTGTTTTCTTGGTGCCCATCAGTCTAAGTAGAGAGAGAGAGAGAGAGAGAGAGAGAGAGAGAGAGAGAGAGAGAGAGAGAGAGAGAGAGAGAGAAAGGTTTTGTTGGGTGCTGGTGTAAAATGGTTTAAAAATGAGAGAGAGAGAGAGAGAGAGAGAGAGAGAGAGAGAGAGAGAGAGAGAGAGAGAGAGAGAGAGAGAGAGAGAGAG
>NC_090757.1:17671778-17676778 GCF_036898095.1 Palaemon carinicauda
TGATGGGATAGAAAACGGAGGGAAGTTTGACGTCACCAGCAGCTACAAATAATGGCAGCTCTGTGTGATGGCACCACTCAGTATTCCAGTGTTGTGTAGAAAAACGGCAGCGCTGGTGGTCTATTGGAAACGTCGCTGTTTGGGGATCGCCAGACTTTGGTTCGAGACCCGTTCAAGCTCAATAGTTTCGTGTAGTGTCTGCAAGCTTGTAAGCTAAGGGTGGGGGCTTTAGGGTAGCCTTTATGTCTACCAGCTGAGTCATCAGCAGCCATTATCTGGCCCTCCCTGCTCTTATTTTTGGTGGAGAGGGGCCTTGATTGGTGATTACAGTATATGTATATATGGTCAGTCACTAGGGCATGTTCTGCTAGTTATGTCACTGTCACTGTCCCTTACCTTTGTCATTCACAATTGGGCTTTACTACTACACTGTAATTGTTCAGTGGCTACTCTCCTCTTGGTAAGGGTAGAAGGGACTTTTGCTATGGTAAGCAGCTCTTCTAGGAAGAGTGACACTCCAAAATCTAACCATTGTTTTCTACTCTTGGGTAATGCCATAGCCTCTGTACCATGGTCTTTCACTGTGTTGGGTTAACGTTCTCTTTCTCGAGGGTACACTCGGGCACACTATTCTATCTAATTTCTCTTCCTCTTGTTTTGTTAAAGTTTTTATAGTTTATATAGGAAATATTTATTTTAATGCTGTTACTGTTCTTAAAATATTTTATTCCTGTTTCCTTTCCTCACTGGGCTATTGTTCTTGTTGGTGCCCTTGGGCTTACATTATCCTGCTTTTCCAACTAGGTTTGTAGTTTAGCAAGCAATGATAATAATAATAATAATAATGATAATAATAATAATAATAATTCCTTATGATCTACCTAATTCACTGCATGTGTTACATCCATATGAATTAGTAAAGTATTCCCAAGAGTAATGCGAAGATTTGCTAATGTTGTGCCACACATACCTATGTTATTATTCCTTCTATCCCTGATCGAGTATCCTCTTATGATTATCCCTTTAATTAGCAATAAATTCATTGATTTGATATTATTTCCCAGGAGAATACCGCATCACAATCATCTTCCCTTTGGACCTAGTAAGAGATTTAGTGCTTAACTAATTCCTAGTAGGAGATTTAGTGCTTTTCTAATTCCTAGTAGGACATTTAGTGCTTAACTAATTCTTAGTAGCGAGATTAAGTGCTTAACTAATTCCTAGTAGCGATATTTAATACTTAACTAAATCCTAGTAGGAGATATAGTGCTTAACTAATTCCTAGTAGGAGATTTAGTGCTTAACTAATTCCTAGTAGCGAGATTTAGTGCTTAACTAATTCCTAGTAGCGAGATTTAGTGCTTAACTATTTCGTAGTAGGAGATTTAGTGCTTAACTAATGCTACCGAACTTTGCTGTAATTTTATCTCAATATTCTCCCTCAATCTATAAATTACCCTGTGAATAAGATAATTAACTTTTATACCATTTTCCTCTATGGCATCTCGTAATGTTTATTATATCGATTGTTTCATGATACCAGATAATTACTAATCAATTAGTCATTCAGATAAGTAAAATCAATTCATGATTTGAATTATGAACGATTTATTATTTATTAAATTTTTATGCTAATGATAGAAAAAACTTTTGTTTTGAAAAATGTCTTTTTCTTGTAGTGTCAATTAACACATAACAATACTATAGTCCATTTCTTTTAGCGATGCATATTTGCACAGACTCGCAGCGGAGCCCTTTTAGCTCGGGAAAGTTTCCGGATCGCTGATTGGTTGGACAAGATAATTCTAACCAATCAGCGATCAGGAAACTTCCGAGCTAAAAGGGCACCGCCGCGAGTCGGTGCAAATATGCATCGCTAAAAGAAATGGACTATAGGTTTATTTCTTTAATATACCATCAACACGACTTATTTTTCTTAATCCATTTTCTACGTTTTTGTAGCTCCTTTGCTTGTGAGATCGTTTAATTCTATATTCTCTGTTCCTTCTTTTATTTTGTTTTTATTCTTGCAAAGCTAATTGATTTATTTATAGAAATATTCTTAGCGGATTATTTTGTAGTTTTGTAGATACATTGGGAAAATAGCTTATAATAATTTTTTTTTTTTGGCTTTTTGCTTTTTTTATTATTTACAAAGCTAATTCATTTTTTTAAAACAAATTTTGCAAGATTATTTAACTTATACTTCTGGAAAAAAACTATTACCATTTGTTACATCATGCTTGAGGGTACAGTCAAGTACTCTTATTTTATCTGTATCCTCATTCCCTCTCCTCACTAGGATATTTTTCTCGTTGGAACCCCGGGGCTTATAACTTCCTGCTTTTCCAGCTAGGATTTTAGCTTAGATCCCACAATATTATACTGTTTTATTGTATCAACCAAGTTGCCCTTTCTCAGGTAATATTCTTCAACGATCTTTTCGTAAACATTATAAATATTTTCTAGATATGAGGCCAAGGAAACAACTGGTTTCTTATAATGACTTTATTGCGAATATTTGTGTAAAAAAAAAAAATGTTTTATCAGCTGTAATTGTCTTAGAGTCGGTTGGACGGATTTTGAGGTCGGGCACTGTGATAACTGCCTATATCAAAATGTTTTTGATTATTGAGAGAGAGAGAGAGAGAGAGAGAGAGAGAGAGAGAGAGAGAGAGAGAGAGAGAGAGAGAGAGAGAAAGAGAGAGAGAGAGAGTTGTATCTTTTTAATTCCAGTTTGTTGATAGAGAGAAAGATATGGGGTTAAGATTTTGATATGAGAGAGAGAGAGAGAGAGAGAGAGAGAGAGAGAGAGAGAGAGAGAGAGAGAGAGAGAGAGAGAGAGAGAGAGAGAGAGAGATCTTTGTTAGAGCGAGATAGGTTAAGCATTTAGAGAGTTCTTATGATCTTGTTTAATCTATTCTTGAACTCGTTTACCGTGTTACTATTTACTAACTTTACTACATCCGCTGGAGGTCTTATTTCATGTATTTGCTATTTCTTATGTAAAGAAATTGCCACATTGAGTGGTGTTGTATTTTTTTAATTCCAGTTTGTAGAAAGAGAGAAAGATATGGGGTTAAGATTTTGATATGAGAGAGAGAGAGAGAGAGAGAGAGAGAGAGAGAGAGAGAGAGAGAGAGAGAGAGAGAGAGAGAGAGAGAGAGAGAGATGGGTGTTCAAGCCTTAATATGAAACCCTTCTTGGTGAATAAATCGTAATTAGCGGCTGTTCATGAAGTCTGAATATACAAGCCCTTTTTTTTTTCTTTTTTTTTTTAAGGCACACGTTCATCATCCCCACATAAAATTAATTAAATCTTCTCTCCTCAACATGAAATCGATGTGTTTAAATTAGCTCTCATCATTTTGGAAAAGTCTGGCATGAAAAAAATAAACGATGTTTTTTAAAGATGCCGCTATTCAGACGAATTTCGTTCTTCGGGATTTCAATGAAACTGAAATTCAAAGGCTGACTGCCATTGACAGCATATTTCTTTACAGTTCGAGTCGATGGCTTTCAAATATATCGGTGAATAGTTTTTAAATCCGATTTTGAAAACTGAAAAGTAGTCGAAAGAAATATATATAGAAATATCCATCAGAAATTCTATTTATTTCAGCGGGGTGAGGTTTCACAAAGGAGAATAGAACGTTGAAAATTGATACTGTTTTTATTTTTTTCTTATAAAAAAATATATATATATCCAGCGCGTGTGATGTATTATTTTTAGGGGTGGGGGAAATAAAATATCTAGGCGATATATTTGATCTAGATTTTGAAAATAATTTTCTCACAAGCTGAGATACCAATGAATAAAGAATATTGGTGAAGCTGGAATTAAATCTTTGTATATTATTGATAATTTTACATTGATTGATTTTTATTTTCACTTCATGTTAATATCCTTAAACTTACACACACACACACACACACACTCATATTATATATATATATATATATATATATATATATATATATATATATATATATATATATATATATATATATATGTGTGTGTGTGTGTGTGTGTGTGTGTGTGTGTGTGTGTCTTACTAGGTAAATCCTGAAATACAGATAGCATTTAGGCCCGACTTCTTTTAGAGCTTCTGGTGACATGGTTGGAAGCGATCTGGCCTTTCATTTGAAGGGGCTAGGGTTCGATCCCAGTATGAGATAGAAATTTATTTCTATTTGGGCACGATATTGCATTGATTTTCATCCACATACACACACACATATATACTATATATATATATATATATATATATATATATATATATATATATATATATATATATATATATATATTCATATATACAGTATATATATACATATATATATATTTAGGTATTCATATATATAGTACATATATATATATATATATATATATATATATATATATATATAGATATATATATATATATATATATATGTGGGTGTGTGTATGTATATATAGATATGTATATATATTATTTATACATATAATATATATACACACATATGTATATATACAGTATATATGTATATATATATATATATATATATATATATATATATATATATATATTAATATATGGGCATGTATGATGTATGGTATGTAATATATATTTACATATAGATTTATACACACGCACACAAACACACACACACACACACACACACACACACGCCCTTGAATACGCATAAGCACTACACAGTGTCATGAGGCCCACCCTCGAATTTTACTTCTCATCTTCTTAGCAACGCAACAGACTACAAAAGTTGAAATGTTTTGTCGCATAATAAATGCAAAAATATAACAAGCATTATATAGTACCTTTATTACTCGAAAGAGGAACACTACGAAAAAAAGAAAGAAAAGAAAAACATCAAGGAAGGGTCTAAAAGCGATAAAGCTAAAACAAACAACTTGAGCAAGGATTCCTTGAATTATGAATAAGCAGGAATGCTATGAAGACTTTCAAAAGTCTAAAGTTTTCCTTCTAGAAAGGCTAAGT
>NC_090757.1:17681778-17686778 GCF_036898095.1 Palaemon carinicauda
GATTGATGATTTATCGAATTGAGGCCATTCCTCCTGGCGTTGGGGCCGGGGGACCGTTCAAGATCCAAGTGTAAAAGTGGAAGATACCATAGTAATGTTATTTTAATGGTTCATTTCTTATATTGCAGTTTATTTTATTTCCATATTTCCTTTCCTTACTGGGTTTTTTTTCCTGGTGGAGCCCTTTGGCTTATAGTATTCTAGTTTTCCAACTAGGGTTGTAATTTAGCTAATAATAATAATAATAATAATAATAATAATAATAATAATAATAATAATAATGATGATGATGATGATGATAACTTTTATATTTATGTTATTTCCTCTCCTCACTGGGCTATTTTGCCTGTTGGACCCCTTGGGCTTACAGAATCCTGCGTTTCCAACTAGTGTTGTAGATTACCTTATAATAATATTGATTATAATTATGATAATAATAATGATAATAATGATATTAATTTTTGTTGTACTTTTATATCATTTCTATCTGTGGGCTGTTTTTCCATGTTGGGTTTATAGCATCCTGCTTTTCCAACTAGGGTTGTAGCTTAGCTAGCAATAATGATAATTATAATAATAATAATAATTTGTGTTGTATATTTATCTCATTTCTTTCTGTGGGCTGTTTTTCCATGTTGGGTTTATAGCATCCTGCTTTTCCAACTAGGGTTGTAGCTTAGATAATAATAATAATAATAATAATAATAATAATAATAATAATAATAATAATAATAATAATTTGTGTTGTATATTTATCTCATTTCTTTCTGTGGGCTGTTTTTCCATGTTGGGTTTATAGCATCCTGCTTTTCCAATTAGTGTTGTAGCTTAGCTAGCAAATATATAATAATAATAATAATAATAATAATATAATAACTTTTCATATATATTTCTCATTATCTTTCCTCAGTGGGCTATTTTTCCATGTTGGAGCCCTTGAGCTTATAGCATCCTGCGTTTCCAACTAGTGTTTAAGCTTAGCTAATAATAATAATAATAATAATAATAATAATAATAATAATAATAATAATAACTTCTCATGAATAATTATCTCATTATCTTTTCTTAGTAGGCTATTTTCCATGTTGGAGCCCTTGGGCTTATAGCATCCTGCGTTTCCAACTAGTGTTTAATCTTAGCTTATAATAATAATAATAATAATAATAATAATAATAATAATAATAATAATAGTGATGTAAGAGGTTCGATATCCGTATGGAAGAAAATTGAGAAAAATATTCCTTACGAAATGACTTGACTTGAATGGTTTTAAAAGTATCCAATGGGGCTCTCAATGCATCACCAGGGGCGGGTAACCAATGAGGTTTTAGCCCGTCCATCATCGATCACCCTGGCGCAAACTATTAAATTTTCTCTCCGCTCTGTTGTCTCGCAAATAATTTGCGCAAACTCTTGTTTAAAAGCGGGGAAAAGGTGCCTGGGAAGAGAGGAATTTCAGGATACTTTATATATATTTTTTTAAGAATATTTTACTTATCAATGATTTTATTTTTTTTTTTTGGGGGGGGGGGGCAATCATTTGATTTTTATATAATGAAGACTATAGATATTTTCCATTATATTAATTCATTCTATGATATGTTATTAAAAACAGCATTTTTCTTCTCAGTGTTTATATTTTTTCGTTTTTCTTATCAAATTATTGGATACTTATATAATGAAGACTAAATGTTTTGATTCAATCTATGATATATGTTTATAATTTCAAAGGATTATTTTAATTCCATGAAAACTGTATTAATCACAAAAATGATATTGCTATATGCATATGAATACCTTTTCTTAGATAAATATTATCTTTATAAAAGAACACTTTACCTCATTGTCTTTTTAAAGTCGTGTGATTTTGAAACTTACACTCTTTTCTAAAGCCCTATTTTCGAACCGGTTTCTTTCGAACTAAAACTGAGAGAATGGCATAGGCAAATCTCGGGTTGGTTTCCATAGGAAAATAAAATCTGGTGTTTTTTATAGTTTATAAATGGAATAGACTTAAATACCTCAATTAATTCAAATCAGCTCATAGAATCAGGTAATACTACAGAAGATATTCGATTTTTCAAAAGCATGTATTTGCCTTGGTGACATTTCCATTGCGAGAAATCTGAGTGGCCTTCATCCTCTGCCGTTTAGAACAAAATCACCTGCATATCCTGTGTATCTCCAGTTGAGATGTTGAATTTTTCTAAGTATCTTCATCTGCAATGACACTAAATACTCCTCTTTTAGTTTCATTAATTCATATGGTAAAGGCAAATTAGAATTCTATTTTCCAAATTAGATTACAAAATTTTTGTTCTATTAATTGTTGTGGTGGCCGATGTGATAATGTCCCTGACTGGTTAACGCCAGACTGGCGTTTGAGTCCCTCTCAAACTTACTAGTTCCTTTGGTCACCACAACCTTATCATCCTTGTGCGCTAAAGGTGGAAGGTTTTGGGAGCCTTTAGGTTTATCTGCTAAGTCATCAGCAGCCATTGCCTGGCCCTCCTTGGTCCTATTTTGGGTGGAGAGGGCTTGGTTGCTGATTATATGTTTATATGGTCAGTCCTTGGGCATTGTCCTGCTTTGATAAGGCAATGTCACGGTTCCTTGCCTCTATCTTTCATGAACGGCCTTTAAACCCTTCAAACCTTAAATTCAAATATAATCTGTACCATCCTTTCCAGGGTACAGGTAAATTTCCTGTGGGAAAAACGAATTAACAAAACGCATTAGCTCAGACTTGATGCATATTATGGAAAGTGGCCCCTAAAGACTAAGAATTTATGAAAATTATGAATATAAACTTTTGAGAGCATGGAAAGTTTGTTCGTCTTTTCTCAAGGGATGATAATTTTTTTATCCGGAAGATATTATTCAACTTGGAAAAAAATATAAATTTCAGTACTAAAACTTCCAGTTCTTCTCGAGTTAAAACTGAGACTTAATCAAATATTTCTTATGAAAAATAGATTCATGATTGCTTTCCGATTATTTTATGAAGTAATAGATTGCATTAACATTTCAGAGAGATAATATGATTCTATTTTCATCATCATTATCATCCTCATCATCATCTCCTAGGCATGTTGACGCAAAGGGCCTTGGTTAGATTTCCCCAGTCAGCTACAGTATATCTTGAGCTTTTAATTCAATACTTCTCCATTCATTATCATCTACTTCACGCTTCATAGTCCTCAGCCATGTAGGCCTGGGTCTTCCAACTCTTCTAATGTCTTATGGAGCCAAGATAAAACTTTGGTAATCTATTTAGAATAAAGTAAATTTATAGATTTTGGACAAAAACTATATTTGTAGTATCTTTATTTGTAATTCTATTTCTTATGTTTCACCTTTTTATTAGATTAAATCATTGATATTAACGACGGAACCTCTTAAATAAAGGTAATTTTCAACTAATGAAAAATGATAACTCTGTCATTAATGTCATAGTGCCTCGTCTCACTAAAGATGTGCACTTTCGTTTTATGTCAAATTCATCTTCAGATCTAAATAACTAATAGGCTTGATATATAAATAGGTAAAATGTAAAATTCATGTCCTAAAATACGTTGAACGAGATTAATACTTATCAAAAGATATTATTATTATCATTATTATTATTATTATTATTATCTATATATTAATAGGATAGCGTCTGTATTACTTATTTTGTGTCACGCTTTAAAGAAAACGGAAATAATTTCATGGTATACTCTTACAAATTCACATTTTAAAGTTTGATTACTTAACCAAAGCATATCTTATATAGTTTTCACAATTTTTCTTTAGCACCTGACTTTTTTAAATATTAGGCAAAAAAATGAGTTCTGTCAATTTCCCTAACCTAGATTATAATATTAATCTTGGGCATTTTCGTTTAACGACTAATCCGTTCTTATTGTAAAAGATTTCTCATAATTCTGATCACCCTTTGCTTCAAATCTTCCTAGACATTACTCAATTTCCCGTCTGCCTACCATATTCAATGACCATTAATAAAGCTCAAGGAGAGACTTTCGATAAGGTTGGGATCTACCTACCACAACCTTGCTTTACTCATGGACAACTTTATGTAGTCTTCTAAAGAGCAAGGTCTATGAACAGTGTAAGAGTGAAAATTTGTCCTCAGAATAATTTACTCGTGGCCAGAGAAGAGGAACTACCTTCACTAGAAATATTGTGTATAAAGAAGTTTTGTTAGTTGTTTCATGTAATGCTCATATTTAAAAATAAATATACAAGTCAAATCTTTTCACATTTTATTCAAACATGCATAGGTTAGGAACAAGATAATTAGTATTGAAAATATCATTTCGTGTAATTTACACGGGTTCCGTTAGTTATTATTACCACATATGCTCTCCCAAGTGTTAAAACTCATCTGTTTCACTTACTGTAGTGGGCGGAATTTTTATTAACCACACGCCGAGAACCACTGTTATGTATATATATATATATATATATATATATATATATATATATATATATATATATATATATATATATATATATATATATATATATATATGTATATATATATATATATATATATATATATATATATGTATGTATGTATATATATATATATATATATATATATATATGTATGTATGTATGTATGTATATATACCCATATATATACCTATATATATATATATATATATATATATATATATATATATATATATATGTATGTATGTATGTATATATACCTATATATATACCTATATATATATATATATATATATATATATATATATATATATATATATATATGTATATATACCTATATATATACCTATATATATATATATATATATATATATATATATATATATATATATATATATATATATATATATAATGAGTGTGTATTTGTGTGTGTACAGTCCTATTTTGAGTGGTATACCTTAACGTGGTGAAAGTATTTCTGTATTTTCATAGTCAGCAAAGCTGTACTATTCAGGTCCACCCATACTAGGCTTATGTGTTGC
>NC_090757.1:17691778-17699278 GCF_036898095.1 Palaemon carinicauda
AGGTTGATTTGATCTAAAGAAGTTTGGTCAGATTGATTTGATCTGAGGAAATCTTGTCAGGTTGATTTGATCTACAGAAGTTTGGTCAGATTGATTTGATCTGAGGAAATCTTGTCAGGTTGATTTGATCTAAAGAAGTTTGGTCAGATTGATTTGATCTGAGGGAGTCTGGTCAGGTTGATTTGATCTAAAGAAGTTTGGTCAGATTGATTTGATCTGATGAAATCTTGTCAGGTTGATTTGATCTAAAGAAGTTTGGTCAGATTGATTTGATCTGAGGAAATCTTGTCAGGTTGATTTGATCTAAAGAAGTTTGGTCAGATTGATTTGATCTGAGGAAGTTTGGTCAGATTGATTTGATCTGAGGAAATCTTGTCAGGTTGATTTGATCTAAAGAAGTTTGGTCAGATTGATTTGATCTGAGGAAATCTTGTCAGGTTGATTTGATCTAAAGAAGTTTGGTCAGATTGATTTGATCTGAGGGAGTCTGGTCAGGTTGATTTGATCTAAAGAAGTTTGGTCAGATTGATTTGATCTGATGAAATCTTGTCAGGTTGATTTGATCTAAAGAAGTTTGGTCAGATTGATTTGATCTGAGGAAATCTTGTCAGGTTGATTTGATCTAAAGAAGTTTGGTCAGATTGATTTGATCTGAGGAAATCTTGTCAGGTTGATTTGATCTAAAGAAGTTTGGTCAGATTGATTTGATCTGAGGAAGTTTGGTCAGATTGATTTGATCTGAGGAAATCTTGTCAGGTTGATTTAATCTAAAGAAGTTTGGTCAGATTGATTTGATCTGAGGAAGTTTGGTAAGGTTGATTTGATCTAAAGAAGTATGGTCAGACTGATCTGATCTGAGGAAGTTTGGTAAGGTTGATTTTAGTTTATTTAAAGAAGTTTGGTCAGGTTGATTTGATTTGATTTGATCTAAGAAAATTTGCTCAAATTGATTTTATTATATTCCATCAAAGAAAGTTTGATCAATTTGATTTGATTTGATATAAGGGAGTTTGATCCGAACGCCTCGCACAGCAACGAGCATTATTGATGCTGGAACAGACCTGGGTGGTTTATATAATTCCAGGATATGCTGATATGCTCCAGGGTATTTGCATTCTATTTGGGATGCAATCCATTACTCCGGGACTTACAATTCCCTTATGGATGGTATTGTTTTGATCTTTCTCTACGTCAGACAACGCCTATGTTGTTTTGTATTTTGCATAACTGTTATGATTTAAATGTTCATTACACCTTGATGGGTAGACTAAGTTTTTAACCTTTTTTTTTTCCTTTTTATTTCTGCGTTTAGGTTATGGATTTCTTTTGTCATCTGGTGGTCATTGTTGTTTTCTTATTTATTTTATATATATATATATATATATATATATATATATATATATATATATATATATATATATATATATATTCAGTCCTTATTGTTGTCTTCCTACAGCATATGTCAATACAGTTTTTATTAGCCCCTGTCGGTTATGATGGAGCTGTATAATCTATGATGTTAAACTTTTATGATATATTAGAATTAATCCTTTTATTATTAACGTACCGAAATTTTATATATTTAACCCGGAAATTCAATATATTTAGATTAATTTTCTTTACTTTATATTAATTTTGCGTGGGAAACTGCGAGCTTGCTCTTAGGTCATAACAGAGACGCGAGAGGAATGCAACTAACTTTATTTCAACAGATAACGAGATTATATACAAGCGATACCGAACAAGAATGTCACAAAAATTCAAAAGTTTAAACAGACTTATGCGTGCAAAGGCCAGCTTAAACAGGTTTAGTTAACAGTATATATGTAAATATATATATATATATATATATATATATATATATATATATATATATATATATATATATATATATAAATATATATGTGTGTGTGTGTGTGTGTGTGTGTGTGTGTGTGTAATGCCGTTACAGTGTACGAGCGTTTGTGAAATATGTACGGTGCAAAACGCAAGAAGCTGTTTTCTATTCTAGGATACATATAATTATCAAAGAATATTTTTATTCCAAAGACTGATTGCGCGGGCAGTTATGAATTGTTAATGTCTGTTATTTAGAACATACACTCGGGCACACTATACCATCTAATTTCTCTTCCTCTTGTTTTGTTAAAATTTATTTTTTATAATTTATATAGGAAATATTTGTTTAAGTAAGTGTTGCTGTTCTTAAGATATTTTATTTTTTCTCGTTTCCTCTCCTCACTGGGCTACTTTCCCTTTTGTGCCCCTGGGCTTTTAGCATCCTGCTTTTTTACCTTTGGTTGTAGCTTAGCAAGTAATAATAATAATAATAATAATAATAATAATAATAATAATAATAATAAGACTATGCTTATCTATTATCATTCTTATTACTGGAAAAGTAAATTAATGGCACATTAAGGTCAATATAATAAACTGTTATAAGAAGAATATAAAACTGATATCTAGTTGAAGCAATGAAATTATTACCTATCATAATGATCAATCCATAAGATATAGATTTCAACCCATTAACAAGGTTTACTACATTTAATTCATCTATTGTTACTATGATGTGTTCTTGAAGATTCGCCGTGTATTCTTAGAAGTAATAATGGATACTGTAAATATTTTCAGACATTATTATTATTATTATTATTATTATTATTATTATTATTATTGTTGTTGTTGTTGTTGTTGTTATTATTATTAGGTAAACTATAACCCTAGTTAGAAAAGCATGATCGGAGCCTTAGGGCTCCAACAGTGAAAAATAGCCAAGTGAGGAAAGGAAATAAGAAAATGAATAAACTACATAGGAATTTTTGAATAAAGTGTATAGAATATTTTAAGATCATTAATAACGTTAAATTAGATCTTTCAAATATAAACTATTAAGACAGTTTCATGTAAGCCTGTTTAACATAAAAAACATTCACTGCAAGTTTGAACTTCTGAACTTAATAATATTATTATTATTATTATTACTATCCAAGCTACAACCCTAATTGGAAAAGCAAGATGCTATAAGCCCAGGGGCTCCAATAGGGAAAAATAGCCCAGTGAGGAAAGGAAATAAGGAAATAAATAACTGAAGAAAACAAATTAACAATAAATCATTCTAAAAAAAGTAATGTCAAAAGAGATATATCATATATAAACTATTAACAACGTCAACAACAAAAATGTCATATATAAACTATAAAAAGACTCATGTCCGGCTGGTCAACAAAAAAGCATTTGCTCCAACTTTGAACTTTTGAAGTTCTACTGATTCAACAACCCGATTAGGAAGATCATTCCACAACTTGGTAACAGCTGGAATAAAACTTCTAGAGTACTGCGTAGTATTGAGTCTTATGATGGAGAAGGCCTGGCTATTAGAATTAACTGCCTGCCTAGTATTACGAACAGGATAGAATTGTCCAGGGAGATCTGAATGTAAAGGATGGTCAGAGTTATGAAAAATCTTATGCAACATGCATAATGAACTAATTGATCGACGGTGCCAGAGATTAATATCTAGATCAGGAATAAGAAATTTAATAGACCGTAAGTTTCTGTCCAACAAATTAAGATGAGAATCAGCAGCTGAAGACCAGACCGGAGAACAATACTCAAAACAAGGTAGAATAAAAGAATTAAAACACTTCTTCAGAATAGATTGATCACCGAATATCTTAAAAGACTTTCTCAATAAGCCAATTTTTTTTGCAATTGAAGAAGACACAGACCTTATATGTTTCTCAAAAGTAAATTTGCTGTCAAGAATCACGCCTAAAATTTTGAAAGAGTCATACAAATTTAAAGAAACCTTATCAATACTGAGATCCGGATGTTGAGGAGCCACCGTCCTTGACCTACTTACAATCATACTTTGAGTTTTGTTAGGATTCAACTTCATACCCCATAATTTGCACCATGCACTAATTTTAGCTAAATCTCTATTAAGGGATTCACCAACCCTAGAGCTACATTCAGGGGATGGAATTGATGCAAAGAGAGTAGCATCATCTGCATATGCAACAAGCTTATTTTCTAGGCCAAACCACATGTCATGTGTATATAGTATGAAAAGTAATGGGCCAAGAACACTACCCTGTGGAACACCGGATATCACATTCCTATACTCACTATGGTGCCCATCAACAACAACTCTTTGAGATCTACTACTTAAAAAATCAATAATAATGCTAAGAAACGACCCACCCACTCCCAACTGTTTCAGTTTGAAAACAAGGGCCTCATGATTAACACGGTCAAAGGCAGCACTAAAATCAAGGCCAATCATACGAACTTCCCGACCACAATCAAGGGATTTCTGTACTGCATTGGAGATTGTAAGAAGGGCATCACATGCTCCAAGGCCTTTCCGAAAACCAAATTGCAAACTAGGGAATAGATGATTACCTTCAGCAAACCTATTAAGACGTTTTGCCAGAAGACGTTCAAAAACTTTAGATAATATGGGAGTTATGGAAATTGGGCGGTAATCAGTGGGACTTGAGCTACCACAAACACATTTACATAGAGGAGTAACATTACCAATTCTCCAACAAGTGCTAAAAGCTCCTCTTCTTGCTAACTTGCGTAAAATAACAGATAACTTTGGAGCTAAGAAATCTGCTGTCTTTATAAAAAACAAAGGAAAAATACCATTAGGGTCTACACCTCCATAAGCATCAAGGTCCAACAACAGAGTTTTAATCTCACGAGATCGAAAAGCTAAACTAGTTAGTTTAGCCTCAGGAAAACAGGAATGAGGAAGTTCAAGTTTTTCATTACTCTGTTTACTGTCAAAAACACCAGCCAAAAGGGTTGCCTTTTCCTTTGGACAGTGAGTGACTGAGCCATCTGGTTTAAGTAAAGGAGGAACTGTTGCATCTACACCAAAGAGTGCAGATTTAAGGGTAGACCACCATTTATGTTCCTGAGTTGTACCAGAGAGGGTTTCTTTTATGATTAAATTGTACTCCTTTTCAGTTGAGGCATAAACTCTCTGAGCAAAAGCTCGAAGCTGAGTATAGTTGTTCCAGGTCAAATCTGATCTGTTACCCTTCCAAAGGTGATAGGCCTCCTGCTTCTCCAAATAAGCACGTCTACAATCATCATTGAACCACGGTTTGTCCTTCATTCGGTACCTTAGCACACGAGAAGGGATACGCCTATCAATTATGTTGACTAGATTCTCATTCAAAGGGACAACAGGATCTACACTATTATATAATTGTGACCAATTCAAGCACAAAAGATCATGCAAAATCCCATTCCAGTCTGCTTGGGATTTCATATAAATTTTACAAGAATATGATATATCAGGGACAGGCTGCTCAGTCTTCACTAATAATGAAATCAAGGCATGATCAGAAGTCCCGACTGGAGAACCAACCTTACTAGTTATAACGCCAGGGGAGTCAGTGTATACGAGGTCCAAGCAATTACCAGACCTGTGAGTAGCTTCATTTATGATTTGCTCACAGCCTGATTCTGAGGCAAAGTCTAAAGCTCTTAAGCCATGGCGATCGGTAGGAGAGATAGAACTCAACCACTCCCTATGGTGAGCATTAAAATCACCAACAAAGACAAACGAAGCCTTTCTATCATCTTCTTGTATCTTAGCCATAATGGTAAGAAGACAATCAAAGATAGAATCATCCATGTCTGGATTCCGGTAGATTGAACACAAATAAAAGTTGTTATGCCTGCCACAAACTTTTATTACCTGAATCTCATGACATCCACATTGATAGCAGGACTTATGAGAAGCAAGGTACTCGGTCCTAATATACACCGCCATTCCCCTGGCCCTAGGAATGGAATCACGTTTCAGCATTATTGGCTTCTTAAAACCAGTTATAAGGAGCTCAGATGAGTGCCTCATATTAGAAACCAAAGTTTCTGAGCACAAAAGAATATCATACTGTCTGGACGCAACTGTAAGGTCTCGGATATTTGCATGAAGACCACGAATATTGCAATACAGAAGACGACATTGACGAAATCTAGGACGTACTGGTCCCGGATTTTGCTCAATGTCTCCAGACAGCATAAGAATTAATAGAAATAAAAAAGACACATCATACTTAAAAACTAGATTAACAAGAATTAAAACAAAAACAATATGTACAGAATAATAATAAAAGTGATTGATGATATCCATAGACTATAGTAAAAAGTCGGAAAAACTGGTCAACATGGAGGAGCCGATACACCATGCAAGGCTAAATACCCTCCAGGATAGCCACTTCAACTGAAGGGAGGACAGTAAGGATGGTTTTGAGAAGAAAAAATCAGAAAAAGGAAAAGACAACCTCTTGATAAACCACCAGGCATCCATGGCCCTTCTATTAAGCCTGCCCAACACACCATTTCAAAAAAACAAGAGGAAGAAAAAAAAAAAATAAGATAGAATAGTGTGCCCGAGTGTACCCTCAAGCAAGAGAACTCTAACCCAAGACAGTGGAAGACCATGGTACAGAGGCTATGGCACTACCCAAGACTAGAGGACAATGGTTTAATTTTGGAGTGTCCTTCTCCTAGAAGAGCTGCTTACCATAGCTAAAGAGTCTCTTCTACCCTTACCAAGAGGAAAGTACACTGAACAAATTACAGTGCAGTAAATTAACCCCTTGGTGAAGAAGTGTTAAGTATCTCATTGTTGTCAGATGTATGAGGAAAGACGAGAATATGTAAAGAATAGGCCAGACTATTCCGTGTAAGTGTAGGCAAAGAAAAAATAAGCCGTGACTAGAGAGAGGGGTCCAATGCAATACTGTCTGGCCAGTCAAAGGATCCAATACCTCTCTAGTGGTAGTATCTCAACGGGTAGTATCTCAATCGTGAACTTTCAAGCCAGTATGTAAAAGGGGCTAAATTTAAACGTTAAGTGGTTATAGCAATTCACAAATGAACGAAAAGATAAACGAATAATTAGAAAATAAAGTTATTCCTAAATGTAAGTGAAAGTTTCGTTTTATTCCGGTTGTGGCGGAAAACTCTTGTTATAAATAACGGATTAATTTTTTTAAACCAACTCCTATCCCAATAACTATAGTCCATTTCTTTTAGCGATGCAGATTTGCACCGACTCGCAGCGGTGCCCTTTTAGCTCGGAAAAGTTTCCTGATCGCTGATTGGTTGGACGAGATAGTTCTAACCAATCAGCGATCAGGAAACTTTTCCGAGCTAAAAGGGCACCGCTGCGAGTCGGTGCAAATCTGCCTCGATAAAAGAAATGGATTATAGAACTATCGGCGAACTAAATCGGGCAGTAGGTAGAGCGCATACCTTCGCCTATGCCGTGTTGTATATTAAAAGAAAGACAATTTAATTTTACACATTTTGGCACTAGTTTCAAGCAAATCAGATAAGAATTGATCATGATATAACAAAAAGACTTTTGGACTATTTTGCTACATTAAGCATGTTTTATATCACAAGATAGGCAATTGAATTATACACATTTGACAATAATTCAATGCAAATGAAATAAAAATGGAC
>NC_090757.1:17706778-17709069 GCF_036898095.1 Palaemon carinicauda
TGTGTGTGAGTGTGTGTGTGTGTGTGTGTGAGAGAGAGAGAGAGAGAGAGAGAGAGAGAGAGAGAGAGAGAGAGAGAGAGAGAGAGAGTTTGTATGCATATATACATATATGTTGTATATAAATGCATATGCATGAATATAAGGATATTATATATATATATATATATATATATATATATATATATATATATATATATATATATATATATATATATATATATTGCACAATTCAATTTCCTATTCATTCTAAATTATTTATGAAGCTTAATATTGATTTTATTCCCATGAGAACATTTAGATGGAAACAATTCCCGGAAAAAAGCTCAAAGTAGGAGGAAGTTCGGTTTACTTAAAAGGGGTATTTTGTCACGAGCCATAAATTTCTCACTTGTACAGAATTTATTTTTCGTTGCTTATGATAAGACCTGCTAGTTCTCATACCATCTATTGCTTAGGATAAGACCTGCTAGTTCTCATTCCATCTATTTTTCACATATAAATCTATTGTAAGATAATCAATGCGACACCTTTTGAGACAAATGCCTATCGGAAATGTCCCTGACTGACAATCTGTTGGATGTGGGTTCGAGACCCGCTCAAGCTCAGTGATTCCTTGTAGTGTCTTAAACTATCCTTGTGAGTCCATATGTGTTCTACCTGCTGATTAATCACTAGCCATTGGCTGGACACCCCAGGGTTTTTGTTTGATAGAGAAGGGGCTTGGGCACTAAATAGGTCTTATAGGTCTACCTGCTGAGTCACCAGCAGCCATTACCTGGCCCTCCCCGGTCCTAGCTTCATAGAGAAAGGCTTTGGGTGCTGATCATATGTGTATATGGTCAGTCCCTTTCCTTTATCATTCATGGTAACTTAGATTCTCATCAGAACGTCAGCTGCCAAGCCCAACACCCCACTGTGGCCTTGCCAGTAAACAGCTTAAACTCATGGTCTTAGGTAGGGATCGATCTGCTGCCATGCGAATGCTAGGCAAACACGTTACCACTATAACTGTTTCGATAGTTACCCACTAATGATAATCAGAAGAAACTACTCCTTTTTCCCCTATCTCTTCGAATGATAATGATGAGACTTTCGTTACGAAATCCGTATTAATTTGCAACAGAAACCTGGTCCTAGCTTGATAGAGAAGGGCTTAAAGGTTTAAAGGCCGCTCATGAATGGCAGAGGCAAGGGACAGAGACATTGCCCTATCAAGTAGGTCAATGCACAAGCTAGGACCAAGGAGGGCCAGGCAATGGCTGCTGATGACTCAGCCGATAGACCTATAGGCTCACACAAACCCTCCATCCTTTGCTCACAAGGAAATTGAGGTTGTAGCGACCAAAGAAGCTAACGAGTTTCAGAGGGACTCGAACCCCAGTCTGGCATTCACCAGTCAGGGATGTTACCACTTCGGCCACCACAACCCTTTGGGCGCTTATGTCAGTCCCTTTCCTCTACCATTCATGATTGACCTTTAAACCGTTAGGGAAAATATTCTTGAATTATTTAGAGTTTCTCACTAATAATAACAAACGCTTATCATATGTATATATGTCCATTCCCTTTCCTCTACTATTCATGAATGACCTTTAAACCTTTAAGTAAAACATTCTTTAATTATTTAGTTTCTCACTAATAATAACAAAGGCTTATCATATGTATATATGTTCATTCCCTTTCCTCTACTATTCATGATTGACCTTTAAACCGTTAGGGAAAACATTCTTGAATTATTTAGAGTTTCTCACTAATAACAATTAGAAGAAACTGGTCGTGTTTCCCCTATCTCTCCGAATGATGATAATAAGACACTTGGGTAGATTCCTCGTTACGAATTCCGTATGAATTTGCAACACAAACCTAACTAAGGATTGCAATCTAATTAAGGTTGGCAGTTGGGTGTAATCAGGAATAGCGAAGGTAATCATATAATTTAATTTACTGAGTATACTCCAAATGCCACACTTGTTAGGTATTCATGAAATAGACCGCGAGTAATTGAGCTTGATTCTTTTACCTGCTGTTTTTTTTTTTTTGGGGGGGGGGATTAATAAATGATTTATGTAGTACATATAATTTAATAGAATTCTTCGTTGAGCACTGGTGTGTTTCAGTTGGAATATCCCTGAAACCCTACTCCTTTTTTATGGTATAAAGTTTAAACTAATGCAGATAAAATACCATAGAATAAAAAAAAATGTAAGATCAAAGGTAAATCAAATAAAAAATTATGGTATAAAGTTTAAACTTATGTGGATAAAATACTATAGAATAAAAGTTATAAGATC
>NC_090757.1:17709569-17712069 GCF_036898095.1 Palaemon carinicauda
CTATTTATTTCAGCGGGGTGAGGTTTCACAAAGGAGAATAGAACGTTGAAAATTGATACTGTTTTTATTTTTTTCTTATAAAAAAATATATATATAGCCAGCGCGTGTGATGTATTATTTTTAGGGGTGGGGAAACAAAATATTTAGGCGATATATTTGATCTAGATTTTGAAAATAATTTTCTCACAAGCTGAGATACCAATGAATAAAGAATATTGGTGAAGCTGGAATTAAATCTTTGTATAATATTAATAATTTTACATTGATTTATTTTTATTTTCACTTCATGTTAATATCCTTAAACTTACACACACACACACACACACACTCATATTATATATATATATATATATATATATACATATATATATATATATTTATATATATATATATATATATATGTGTGTGTGTGTGTGTGTGTGTGTGTGTTACTAGGTAAATCCTGAAATACAGATAGCATTTAGGCCCGACTTCTTTTAGAGCTTCTGGTGACATGGTTGGAAGCGATCTGGCCTTTCATTTGAAGGGGCTAGGGTTCGATCCCAGTATGAGATAGAAATTTATTTCTATTTGGGCACGATATTGCATTGATTTTCATCCACATACACACACACACACATATATATATATATATATATATATTTATATATATTCATATATACAGTATATATATACATATATATATATTTAGGTATTCATATATATAGTACATATATATATATATATATATATATGTGTGTGTGTGTGTGTGTATGTATATATAGATATGTATATATATTATTTATACATATAATATATATACACACATATGTATACATACAGTATATATGTATATATATATATATATATATATATTTATATATATATATATATATATATATATTAATATATGGGCATGTATGATGTATGGTATGTAATATATATTTACATATAGATTTATACACACGCACACAAACACACACACACACACACACACCCTTGAATACGCATAAGCACTACAGTGTCATGAGGCCCACCCACGAATTTTACTTCTCATCTTCTTAGCAACGCAAGAGACTACAAAAGTTGAAATGTTTTGTCGCATAATAAATGCAAAAATATAACAAGCATTATATAGTACCTTTATTACTCGAAAGAGGAACACTACGAAAAAAAGAAAGAAAAGAAAAACATCAAGGAAGGGTCTAAAAGCGATAAAGCTAAAACAAACAACTTGAGCAAAGATTCCTTGAATTATGAATAAGCAGGAATGCTATGAAGGCTTTCAAAAGTCTAAAGTTTTCCTTCTAGAAAGGCTAAGTCTTTTTTTAAAAGACAGTTTCGGATAATGGGATTAAAAAGTTGTCCTTTGAGGTTCGTCACTTGAATGAAAGTTCTGAAAAAAAAAAAAAAAAAACTTTGGTTTCTATTGACGTCAGCTTGCGTTTGACTACGTGAAAGGAAATAACACTTTATTTTTTTTAAGTGATACAGAATTTCTTGCGTCCGTGACAAACCCTGTTCGGGTTTTTTTTTTTTTTTTTTTTTTTTTTTTTTGACTGCTTATAATATATAAGACTACATTAACTTCGGAATTAACTTATGCATCATGAACTTGGAGCCTTACTAAGGCCTTAGAACATAAGCTAGTTACAACTCAGGAGCTATGGAAAGAGAAATGATGGGAATAACACTAAAGACAGAAAGAGAGTAACTTTGATGGGAAAGCAAACTAGAGTAGAGGATATTCTACCATCATGTAAGAAGAAATGGACGTGTACAGAACATATAATGAGAATTACAGATAATAGATAGACGTTAAGAATAACTGAATGCATTCCTAGAGATTGGAAAAGAAGCAGGGGAAGGAAGAGAAGACAATAGATTGACGAACTAAGAACGTTTGCTGGTGTGGACTGACACAGAAAGGCTATAAACAAACCCATGTGGAAGGACATGTCTGAGGCCTTTGTCCTGCAGTGGACGAACAACGGCTGATGATGATGATAACTTTGTTTTATAATATTGGTTCTTCTTAAATTTTAAGAGATTTCACACTAATTAACAACACGATTACTTACACTTGTGATAATCCTTGTTTTGAACTATAATATTTTCCTAAAATATTTCAACGGAAAATATAGTCAAATCACAAATTTGTTACAGAGATATTTGACTAAGAAAAGATTTTCTATCTTAAAATGAAACTATCAACAAACAATAAATATTTCCTTTTATATTGACGAGAAAAATTTAAAGATTTTTTAAAACGTTTGTTGTAATTGTCTTTTTCATCTATTTTTTTTTTTAAATATTTTCATACATAGAAAAATTATTTTTATTTTGGGGATAGGCTTACATGAGAATTGAGGAAATTAAAATGAATGGTTTTCTAGTAATGACACAGGTAAAAATTCTGATAGAAATGAGCCCATCGTCGTTGAATAAAAGATTTGATTGAAAAAAAATGCCATTTTAAATAAGGCATTTCTATCTTCAAGATCATTTGCTCTATCTTATC
>NC_090757.1:17719569-17727069 GCF_036898095.1 Palaemon carinicauda
TTTTTATAAAAAAGACGATGAGAATAAAAAGAATGTATTAAGATAAGAATATTGAAGGGTCTACAGTAATTGTCTTTTTTTCTAAATAATTAATTCTTCTGAATAGAAGTGAGTAGAATCCAAATAATATATGAAAATAAGAATATAGAAAGGTCTAAAAGCGTTTTTTCTTAAGAATATATGAATAAGAGATTTCAATCTAAAGCGTTTTTCTCAAGGATTTGTAAGTAAAAATGTATAAGTAGAATATCGTTCAGTCTATATCGTTCTTTTTTTTTCCAAGAATGTATAAGTAAAAGAGCGTTCAAACTGTAGCTTTTTTTATTGATTCTTCTGAATAAAAATGAGAATAAAAAGAGTGTATGGAAATAAGTATATGGAAACAAAACTGCTGTGTAATGCCTTAGATAAAACTCGAAGGCTTTTAACTATAAGATGCTTACACAAAAGGTATTGGGGAGACTGCAAAGTCTATTCGTACATCCAGAAGACTTTTTTGTTTCAAGAATCATCTGAAGGACTTTAAAGTAAATAGAAAAAATGCATGGTTAGGATTGAGCTAGATGCAAATCTTCCTCTACTTCTCCCCCACCGTTATCCTTACATTTCCCTGTTGGAGCCCCTGGGCTTATTGCATCTTGCTTTTCCAACTAGGGTTGTAGCTTGGATAGTAATAATAATAATAATAATAAAGGGTTGGTTGCCTGATGCGCCCTCTCCAATGCCTTGGTGATGGAAATAAATTTAAGAATGTTTGGCGTCGTCGTAATTCTCCAGTTCCTTATTAAACTGAGGTTCCCTTCCACCCGCTCAGTATCGGATAATAATAATAATAATAATAATAATAATAATAATAATAATAATAATAATAATAATAATAATAAAGTTTCTGAAGTATATTTAGATGGAAACGAAACTCAGATATCTCCTTCCTGAATGACTTTATTTTTAAGACTAATTTATAATGATATACAGTTTAAAAGAAGACAAGATAGTTAACAGGGTAGTTATGCTTAATGAGTAGTAAGTATCTTTAAACACAAAGATAACCTCTTGTAATAGGTAGTTATCAACATAAATACATAACACCTTTTCCCCTCACGAAAAAGGATGAAAGATTAAAGCAAATGAAAGGATAAACAATCAATAATTAAATGGTGGCATAGCTTCGAACAAATAATACAAAACATGCATAATATTATTAATCATTTTACATTCTAAAATAGTCAGGTGGTCTACTTTGTCTGCTAGACCTTCGAAGTTTTGGTAATTCAGATATCGATCCATCAGGTGAGTCATCAGAAGGTTTACCAATTTCATTTCCCGATAATTTTTCTGGAGCTGCCGCTTCCTTTTCTTCTACATTTGGGATTTCATTCTTCTCTGCACCTGCAACTTCATCACCTAACTCTTCACGAGTATTTATGAACTCTTTTGGTAATGGCGGGTCTGGATAGCTGATCAACTCTGAAAAATCACGTGCTAAGAGTTCATTTTTACTATCTTGAGAATCATTGGAGATCAGTCTCATTTGATCAATATGCCTCTTCCATACTAAGTTACCGTCCACTTGTACATTGTATGTACATGGACCCAATTTAAGAACCACAACTCCTCGAGTCCATATGCCCTTCTTGGTATTTTGACGATAATCCCGAACCAGTACCACGTCCCCTATATCGAGTTCCCTCATTGGTTTCTCGTTCTCTGAGGCTTTTCTTTCAATTCTCTGAGATGCATCTGGGTGTATTAAATCAAGGCGAGTGCGCAACTGCCGACCCATGAGCTCTGCAGGCGTGCGCTTTGTTGTACAGTGAGGTGTAGTTCGGTAAGTCAGTAGAAATTGACACAACTTGGTATTTAAAGATGTATTACACGATTGCAATGTTCTCATCGCCCTTTTCATTCCTTGTTTGAATGTTCTTACTGTATTTTCGGCCTGCCCATTACTGCTTGGGTGATAAGCGGGTATCAGTATATGCTTTACACCATTTTGGGTCATGAACTCTTTAAATTCCTCAGCCACAAACTGTCTTCCATTATCAGACACGAGCTCTACACAAACCCCATGCTGAGCAAATACCCGCCGCATGATCTCGATGGTATTCATAGTTGTAATTGATTTCATTGGGTGTACTTCTGGCCATTTTGAATATGCGTCAATCATAATGAGGTACATTTGTCCCAGGAATGGTCCTGCGAAATCAACATGTACTCTTTTCCACGGACCGGAAGGCCATTTCCACGGATTACCCTCAGCACGAGTCGGCATTGGCTGAGTAGCCTGACAAGCCGAGCACCCTTGCACAGTGTTTTCAATATCTTGATCGATATTCGGCCACCACACATGCAAGCGAGCTAATCCCTTCATCCTAACAATCCCTGGATGACCACCATGTAGCTCTTCTAAGATTTGAGTTCTATATCTAGACGGTATTACCACCCTGGCACCCCATAGAAGACATCCCTCTTCAATTGAAAACTCACGCTGACGGCTATGGAAGGGTTTCAGTTCCTGTGCAACGTCCTCAGAGTCTGGCCATCCATTTCTTGTGTAATATAAAGCTCTAGCCAGTACAGCATCATGCAAAGTTTCCCTTGCAACAGATTTTGCAGTTACAGGAAGGGAGTTCACCTGGTGCCTGTTAAATGCAGTTGCTTCTTGTGTCCAGTTTACAAGCTTATCTGATGCATCGTAGTCACAATCTGGTAAAGGCAACCGTGAGAGTGCATCAGCATTTCCATTGTCGCTTGAACGACGTAATTCAATGTCATAATCATAAGCTGCTAACTGTATAGCCCAGCGTTGTATTCTTGCAGCTGCAAGGACTGGAATGCCCTTCCTGGGTCCCAGAATGTATGACAGTGGTTTGTTATCTGTAATAAGGGTGAATTTACGACCATATAAATATTGATGAAACTTCCGTAGTCCAAAGATGATTGCCAAACCCTCACGCTCAATTTGGGAATAGTTACGTTCAGTGGGTGTTAACATCCTTGATGCATAAGCAATTGGTCTCTCTCCGTTACTGGTGATATGGGAAAACACTGCTCCAAGTCCTTTGGGTGATGCATCTACTGCCAATGTCACAGGTTTACTCAAATCATAGTGCACTAATACTCCTGTTTCAGTGGTCAGCATTTTTTTAATCTCGGAAAAAGCTCTTTCACACTCTACTGACCAATGCCATTTTCTGTCTTTATGCAGTAATTCAGTGAGAGGCGCTGCGACTGATGAGAGATTTGGCACATAACGACGGTAATGGTTTACCAGCCCCAGGAAGGATTGCATTTCAGACCTTGATTCTGGCCTTGGTGCATCCGTGACTGCTGCAATGGCATCCTCCGTCATATGGATACCCTCTTCATCCACAATGAAACTCAAATATTTCAAGGAGGGCTTCATAAATTCACATTTCGACAAATTACATTTCAACCCATTGATGTGCAACCGCTCAAGTACCTTTTCAAGATTGTGTAAATGTTCAGCTTCGGTTCTCCCAGTAAGACTAATATCATCTATGTTGCATCCACAAGGTACTCCTTGCAGAACTTTATCCATTAAAGACTGAAAAAGTTGTGGTGCTGCTGAGACACCATATGGTAAACGGGTATATCTGTACAAACCAAGTGGTGTGTTGATTGTGACATATTTCCTAGATTCCTCATCTAATTCCACTTGCTGATAAGCTTGTGATAAATCTAACTTTGAGAAAGTTTTTCCACCGTTCAGTCGCTGGTAAAGTTCATCTGGGTTTGGCATTGGATGTTCAGGGTTTTCCACATAACGATTTATGGTGACCTTGAAGTCACCACAGATCCTAATAGAACCATTGTCTTTTGAAACTGGCACTATCGGTGCCGCCCACTCACTATATTCAACTTTCTCAATAATTCCTTCCAATTCTAGTCTTTTAAGTTCTGCATTCACAGCATCCCTGATTGCATAAGGAACTGTCCTCGCTTTATAAAAGATTGGTTTTGCATCCTTTCTTACACGAATATGAGCCTTTATATTCTTGGCTGTACCCAGTTTACCATCAAAGACATCACCATATTTCCTTAACAGTTCGTCTAACTTTGAGGTTTTCAGAGTACCAGAATATAAATGATTTACAGCTAACTTTTTCCAGTCAAATTTAGCAAAATGCAGCCAGTCCCTACCGAATAAGGCAGGTCCATTCCCCTGTACCACATATACTGGCACTTCCTCCACTCTGTGTCCATGAACTTCCATAGTTATGTGACACATACCGACAACTTCTATTTTTTCTCCCGTCATGGTTTTCAGCACAATATCGCTGGATTGAAGTACTGTTTTTTTCAGATGTTTAGCGTAGAACTCTTCACTGATCAGTGACACAGAAGCTCCTGTGTCCAATTCCATATCAATTGGTATCCCATTTAATTTAACTTTCACTATTATCTCTGGAACCTTATTGTGTCTTGCTTTCATTTTCTTAACGCAGTATTTCAATGTATCCACCAATTCATCCTGCAGTTTGCACTCTGTAGTTTCTTCTTCCGAGCCGCTGGTCTCCTCCTCTGCCCTGTTGACCGTCGATCGTTTCCTTCCTTGTCTTCCATATTTCAAATTTCGATTGACTGTGGTGTGATTTTCCATTCGGCACATTCTCCGAAGGTGTCCTTTTTTATGACAACCATTACACTCAGTATCCTTATGGAAACAAACATCAGCCTTATGGTTTGTCTTCCCGCAACGATAACACTTGAGAGAAGCTGTCGGCCCAACAACTTTGTTTACCTCCTGAGTTTGACCCTGAATCTTCGTGATGTTTTCATCAGCCATTTCCTGACTTAGCGCAATCGAAAAAGCTTTCTTTAAGTCAAGCTCCTGTTCACTTAATAGTTTCCTCTGTGCTGAGCGGTTGGCCAATCCAATAACAAACAAGTCTCTTAAAACTTCCTCTTGAAACGCACCAAACTGACATGTTTCCGCCAATTTCCGTTGCTCCGTTGCATAATCAGTGATGGATTCTCCTGGACGTTGTTTCCTATTGTAAAACTTGAAACGTTCAGCTATCAGGATGGGTTTTGGGTGGAGGTGATTTTTCAAAAGCTCAGTAAGTTCTTGATAAGTCCTTGATGAGGGCTTATTAGGGGCAAGCAATGTTTTCAGAAGCCCATATGTAGGAGCGCCGACGGCGCTCAAGAAAACTGCCCGTTTCTTATCTTCCTCTGTTATGTCATTTGCTAAGCAGAACTGATCAAACCTTTCGACATAATCTTCAAAGTCCTCGGATTTGTCATATGCTGCTATATTACCCAAATGCGCCATCCTTAATTTTCCCTTTCGTGAGTCAGTTCCTCGTCGCCATTGAAGTATATTTAGATGGAAACGAAACTCAGATATCTCCTTCCTGAATGACTTTATTTTTAAGACTAATTTATAATGATATACAGTTTAAAAGAAGACAAGATAGTTAACAGGGTAGTTATGCTTAATGAGTAGTAAGTATCTGTAAACACAAATATAACCTCTTGTAATAGGTAGTTATCAACATAAATACATAACAGTTTCTAATGAAGTATTTATTATATACTTGAAATATCATCTACATTTCTAATATCGAGATTGGCTCCAGTCTTGGGATTCTTGTAATTAATCGGTTGCCTTTATGGAACGTTTTTTGTTACTACTAATGGATACAATAGATCTAAGATGGCCTTTTCCATCTCTCTCTCTCTCTCTCTCTCTCTCTCTCTCTCTCTCTCTCTCTCTCTCTGGCAAAAAATGTAGAGAGAGAGAGAGAGAGAGGTGGCTTTTAATGGCCATCTGATACGAAATCTCTCTCTACATTTTTTGCCAGAGAGAGAGAGAGAGAGAGAGAGAGAGAGAGAGAGAGAGAGAGAGAGACAAAAAAAAACATTGGCTTTTAATGGCAGTCTCATACGAAATGTCTGTCTCATTCTCTCTACAGAGAGAGAGAGAGAGAGAGAGAGAGAGAGAGAGAGAGAGAGAGAGAGAGAGAGAGAGAGAGAGAGAGAGAAAAAAATTGTTTGGAATGGCCATCTCATACGAATTACACAGATTGATGATTTATCGAATTTAGGCCATTCCTCCTGGCGTTGGGGCCGGGGGACCGTTCAAGATCCAAGTGTAAAAGTGGAAGATACCATAGTAATGTTATTTTAATGGTTCATTTCTTATATTGCAGTTTATTTTATTTCCGTATTTCCTTTCCTTACTGGTTTTTTTTTCCCTGGTGGAGCCCTTTGGCTTATAGTATTCTAGTTTTCCAACTAGGGTTGTAATTTAGCTAATAATAATAATAATAATGATGATGATGATGATGATAACTTTTATATTTATGTTATTTCCTTTCCTCACTGGGCTATTTTGCCTGTTGGACCCCTTGGGCTTACAGAATCCTGCGTTTCCAACTAGTGTTGTAGATTACCCTATAATAATATTGATTATAATTATGATAATAATAATGATAATAATGATATTAATTTTTGTTGTACTTTTATATCATTTCTATCTGTGGGCTGTTTTTCCATGTTGGGTTTATAGCATCCTGCTTTTCCAACTAGGGTTGTAGCTTAGCTAGCAATAATGATAATTATAATAATAATAATAATTTGTGTTGTATATTTATCTCATTTCTTTCTGTGGGCTGTTTTTCCATGTTGGGTTTATAGCATCCTGCTTTTCCAACTAGGGTTGTAGCTTAGATAATAATAATAATAATAATAATAATAATAATAATAATAATAATAATAATAATAATAATAATTTGTGTTGTATATTTATCTCATTTCCTTCTGTGGGCTGTTTTTCCATGTTGGGTTTATAGCATCCTGCTTTTCCAATTAGTATTGTAGCTTAGCTAGCAAATAATAATAATAATAATAATAATAATAATAATAATAATAATAACTTTTCATATATATTTCTCATTATCTTTCCTCAGTGGGCTATTTTTCCATGTTGGAGCCCTTGAGCTTATAGCATCCTGCGTTTCCAACTAGTGTTTAAGCTTAGCTAATAATAATAATAATAATAATAATAATAATAATAATAATAATAACTTCTCATGAATAATTATCTCATTATCTTTTCTTAGTAGGCTATTTTCCATGTTGGAGCCCTTGGGCTTATAGCATCCTGCGTTTCCAACTAGTGTTTAATCTTAGCTTATAATAATAATAATAATAATAATAATAATAATAATAATAATAATAATAATAATAGTGATGTAAGAGGTTCGATATCCGTATGGAAGAAAATTGAGAAAAATATTCCTTACGAAATGACTTGACTTGAATGGTTTTAAAAGTATCCACTGGGGCTCTCAATGCATCACCAGGGGCGGGTAACCAATGAGGTTTTAGCCCGTCCATCATCGATCACCCTGGCGCAAACTATTAAATTTTCTCTCCGCTCTGTTGTCTCGCAAATAATTTGCGCAAACTCTTGTTTAAAAGCGGGGAAAAGGTGCCTGGGAAGAGAAGAATTTCAGGATACTTTATATT
>NC_090757.1:17739569-17742069 GCF_036898095.1 Palaemon carinicauda
ATGTAATGTTCCTTTTTTTTAAATCTATAAATCAATGGAAATACAAAAAAAAAAAGCTGATGTTTCTTATTATCATCAAATGTTTATATACCTTTAAGATATTTTATTACTTTTCCGAATCCATTATCGTTAGTATTTGGTGTTCCTTATATCCAAGCTCCTTTATACCAAGCGGTGTGTCATTTAGAATAGAATACATCTTACCACTGCGAACTGCCTTGTGATCTGCCGGACTAGGGTTCGAGTCCCGTTCGAGTTTGATAGTTTCTGGTAGTGTCTGTAACCTCACCATTCTTGTGAGCTAAGGATGGGATGTTTGTGGGGAGCCTATAGGTCTACCTGCTAAGTCATCAGCAGTCATTGCCTGACCCTCCATGGTCCTAGCTTGGTTGGAGAGGGGCTTTGCGCTGATCATATGTATATATGGTCAGTCTCTAGGGCATTGTCTTGCTTGATAGGGTAATGTCACTTTCCCTTGCCTCTACCATTCATGAGCGGCCTTTAAACAGTGGAAGACCATATTTAAGGAAAAAGACGTTCGAATGATGGAAATAAGAATACTGTGGTAAATCGAAGTGGAAGAGGTTACGCATTGGGAACAATTCCAGAAGCCCGGAAAGGACTGGATGCACGAACCGGTCTTGGTCCAGAAAAGTTTAATATCAAGAAGTGTGCTTTGCGCTGATCATATGTATATATGGTCAGTCTCTAGGGCATTGTCCTGCTATTTAGAACATTATCACTGTCCTTTGCCTGTGCCATTCATGAGTGGTCTTTAAACCTTCAAACTCCTCTGTATCCTGGAAATGGTCAGTAGGACTATATCAAGTACCAAAAGCTATATGAAGTAGTTTAAAAAAAGTCCTGTACTGAAAGGATAATTCATCTTAAACTGCCTTTATAATCTCATGAATAAAAATGGGATTCCTTGAGGGATGATTTCAGCAAAAAGGAGCAAATTGCGTTACTCTTAACGCGATCGATTGTTTAATGAGTTTGCTAATGACTTTTGGGAAACTTTGGTTATGCTCGCCCAGCCGAAAAAGGTAAACTGCTAATATTATTCTTCCTCAACTCAATTATGTCTGGAGGTTTTTCTTTTTTTCTGATAGACGTTAGCCACGGGTTTATGTTTTTCTTTTGATTTGTAGAACTTTGTGTGTATGTATGTCTATATTTATGCGTTTATGTATGTAAGGATAGTTAAAATAAAGTTTTAGTTAGGGTAAAAGATATAAAATACCCATACATACAATATATATATATATATATATATATATATATATATATATATATATATATATATATATATATATATATATATATATATATGTATATATAATTATATATATAATTATATACATATATATACAGTATATATATATACATATATATATATATATATATATATATATATATATATATATATATATATATATATATATATATATTTACAGTGTATATATAGTGTATTTCTATTTTTTTTTAGGTTCACCAACTTATGAACGCAAGATAAATGAGCATTGTAACATTTGAGCGCCGACATTAGATCTCAAATATTAGTGTTCATTTATCTTGCCCTAAAAATTCGGTGAACCTACAATCAGAAATACACAATATATATATATTATATATATATATATATATATATATATATATATATATATATATATATATATATATATATATATACATATATATATATATATGTATATATATATATATATATATATATGTATATATGTATATATATATACATACATATATATATATATATATATATATATATATATATATATATATATATATATATATATATATATATATAATGTACATATGTATGTATGTATACATGTGTATTTTATACCTTTTAGCATAGCACTATAAAATTTTATTTTAATTATTCTTACATACATAAACGCATAAATACGGTTATTATAATAGTTTTTTTTTTCAAAAACTACTTATCTCTCTCTCTCTCTCTCTCTCTCTCTCTCTCTCTCTCTCTCTCTCTCTCTCTCTCTCTCTCTCTCTCTCTCTGTTTGTTGTATGTTTATCACAATATGTTAAAATCATTTACTCCATCATTTATAGGTAGTAGGTGTGCCAGGGCAACAGCCACCCGTTGAGACACTACTGCTAGAGATTTATAGGGTCCTTTTGATTGGCCAGACATTGCTACATTGAATCCTTCTCTTAGATTAAGGCTCATTTTCCTCTTGCTTACATATGCACCGAATAATCTGGCCTATTCTTTAAATATTCTCCCTTGTCCTCATGCACCTGAGAACACTGAGATTACCAAACAATTCTTCCCTCAAGGGGTTAACTACTGCAATGTAATTGTTCAGTGGCAATTAGCTATGGTACTACAGCGGTAACGTGTTTGCCTAGCATTTCCATGGCAGCAAATCGATCCCCGCCCTGGACCGTGAGTTTAAGCTGTTTACTGGGGAGGCCACTGCTGCGGTAGGGCACAACAGTGGGGGTGTTAGGCTTG
>NC_090757.1:17747069-17752069 GCF_036898095.1 Palaemon carinicauda
CTTATCATATGTATATATGTCCATTCCCTTTCCTCTACTATTCATGATTGACCTTTAAACCTTTAAGGAAACTATTCTTGAATTATTTAGTTTCTCACTAATAATAACAAACGCTTATCATATGTATATATGTTCATTCCCTTTCCTCTCCTATTCATGATTGACCTTTAAACCGTTAGAGAAAACATTCTTGAATTATTTAGAGTTTCTCACTAATAATAACAAGCGCTTATCATATGTATATATGTTCATTCCCTTTCCTCTACTATTCATGATTGACCTTTAAACCGTTAGGGAAAACATTCTTGAATTATTTAGAGTTTCTCACTAATAACAATTAGAAGAAACTGGTCGTGTTTCCCCTATCTCTCCGAATGATGATAATAAGACACTTGGGTAGATTCCTCGTTACGAATTCCGTATGAATTTGCAACACAAACCTAACTAAGGATTGCAATCTAATTAAGGTTGGCAGTTGGGTGTAATCAGGAATAGCGAAGGTAATCATATAATTTAATTTACTGAGTATACTCCAAATGCCACACTTGTTAGGTATTCATGAAATAGACCGCGAGTAATTGAGCTTGATTCTTTTACCTGCTGGTTTTTTTTTTTTTTTTTTCGGGATTAGTAAATGATTTATGTAGTACATATAATTTAATAGAATTCTTCGTTGAGCACTGGTGTGTTTCAGTTGGAATATCCCTGAAACCCTACTTCTTTTTTATGGCATTAAGTTTAAACTAATGAAGATAAAATACCATAGAATAAAGAAAAAATGTAAGATCAAAGGAAAATCAAATAAAAATTATGGTATAAAGTTTAAACTTATGTGGATAAAATGCAATAGAATAAAAAAGTTATAAGATCAAAGTGAAATAAAACAAACAAACAAAAAATTAACAGCCAACGAAAGTGATCATTAGCCAATATGATAAAATGAGCTATATATGACTTACATTAAAAAGATATATAATGAAAAAGACACATTCTTTTCCCGATGAATTATTTTCACCTATTTTCGTTTAAATTTTTTAATCTGTCAAGAAGAAGATTTATTCTGTTTTTAATGTTATCATTGATGGACTTGAAAAGTATTAAGGGGTTGTGGTGGCCTATTGGAAACGTCCCTGCCTAGCATTCTGCTGGACGGGAGATGGAGTCAAGCTCAAACTCGATCATTTCTTGTAGTGTCGGCAACCTCACCATCCTTGTGAGCTTTGGAGGGGGGTAGGTGGTTTTGGGAAGCTTACAGGTCTACCTGCTGAGTCATCAGAGCCATTGCCTTGCCCTCCCTGGTCCTAGCTTGGGTGGAGAGGAGTCTTGGGCGCTGATCATAGGTCAGTCTCTAGGGCATTGTCACTGTCTCTTGCCTCCGCTATTCCTGAGTGACCTTTAAATCCTTAAAGTCAAGATGAAGACATTTAAGAATATCCTCTTTTATATCAAGAATAATAAAGAATATGAAAGACCAAAAATGCTTGTGAATTTGAATCGACCGAGAGGCTTCGGATTAAAAGTCGTAACTTCATTGGGTGAATTTCAGACACCCATTTAGGCAATGATTAACAATCACCGATAATTGACATGAGGCGCGTTGCCTGAAGTTTCCCAACAGTGCCAATATTGAACTTGCCATGAAACTATGTCTAGAGTCTTCATTGCTACTCCTTATAGCGTCGGTTTATCACTGTGACCAAGTTGTGGAATGATCTTCCTAAAGTTGGACAGAGCACCAGCCACCGTTGAGATACTACCGCTAGAGAATTATGGGGTTCTTTGACAGGCCAGACAGTACTACATTGGATCCTTCTCTCTTATTATGGTTCATTGCCTTCGCCTACAAATGCACCGAATAGTCTGGCCTATTCTTTACAGATTCTCCTCTGTCCTCATACGCATGACAACACTTGAGATTACAAAATAATTCTTCTTCATCCAAGGGGTTAACTATTGCACTGTAATTGTTCAGCGACTACTTTCCTCTTGGTAAGGGTAGAAGAGACTCTTTATCTATGGTAAGCACCTCTTCTTGGAGAAGGATACTCTAAAATCAAACCATTGTTCTCTAGTTTTGGGTAGTGCCATATCCTCTGTACCATGGTCTTCCACTGTCTTCGGTTAGAGTTCTCTTGCTTGAGAGTACACTCGGGCATACTATTCTATAAAATTTCTCTTCCTCTTGTTTTGTTGAAGTTTGTATATTTTATATAGGAATTGTTTATTTCAATGTTGTTACTGTTCTTAAAATATTTTTCCCTTGTTTCCTTTCCTCAGTGGGCTATTTTCCCTGTTGGGGCCCCTGGGCTTATGGCATCCTGCTTTTGCAATTATGGTTGTTGCTTGGCAGGTAATGATATTGATAATAATTGGGTAGTTGAATTGGCTGAACTTCAAAAGTTAAAACTTGCAGCAAATGTTTTTATGTTCAACATGCTGACATAAGTCTCTTTTTATAGTTTATATATGAAAGATGATTTAGTATTGTCACTGTTCTGCAAATGCTTTATTGTAATTGTTCATCACTTCTCATATAGTTTATTTTCTTATTTCCTCTCCTCACTGGGTTATTTTTCCTCTTGAAACCCTTGGACTTATCATCCTGCCATTTTAACTAGGGATGTTGCTTAGCTAATAATAATAATAATAATAATAATAATAATAATAATAATAACTGCACACATGAAGAATAGAAATTTGTCTTTATATTTAATTCTGGGTTCTACTAGTATCGTATACCATTCTTAATTCAATAGTTTTGATGTTGCTTGCTAATCGTCTCTGACAAATTAACGATAATTCCACGGCCGTAGGTATGAATGTAATCTACATTTATTTCATAATTCGTATATATTAATCTCCCATATAGAAACTTGAAGTTATTCTAACAAATAAGAATCTGCGCGTTATTTTGTTATTAATATATGTCCATGATCAAAATCAAAGCAAGAACTATTGTTTTGATGGCCGATTTAGTAACGTACCTGACTGGTGAACGCCAGACTGGGGTTCGAGTCTCGCTAAAACTTGATAGTTTCTTTGGTCGCTGAAACCTCATAGCCCTTGTGAGCTAAGGATGAGGTGTTTGGGGGAGCCTATAGGTCTATCGGCTGAATAATGAGCAGCCATTGTCTGGCCCTCTCTGATCCTAGATTGGATGGAGAGGGGCCAGGGCTTGGTCAGACTCTAGAGCATTGTCCTGCATGATAAGGCGATGTCACTGTTACTTGCCTCTGCCATTCATGAGCGGATTTTAAACCTTTAAACTGGAGCCTGTAATACGTTTATATCCATCATGTTTATCGAAGCGAATTAAGTACTTACTTTTCTGGACTCTGGATCCAACTAACTGAGTATGTTTCATTTTCACTTCACTATTATTGACTTGATAAATAATTGCAGAAAACTCTGATCGATTGATGATTGAAAATTCCAAGATCTATAGATTACTATATGGACATTGGAAAATTCTAGTACAGTATTCTTTTTAAATCATGTTTCATCCAGACAACAACCAAAAAAAAAAAAAAACATATTATTCATGCCAATTAAAACCAAGCATTTTAAAGGTTAGCCCACTCAAATATTGATCATATATGAATTATGTGTGTGCTGATATGAACAGCTTTCTACCATTCTGTTTAGAATATGATTTTCATAGCATATATGGAAGAACCGCTGTTACATTTCTATTCAAAGTTTCTCCTTATCAGTAAGTTAATATATATAACAATTATGTCATGACTCATAGAAACATTTCAGCTACTGATTTTTCACGAACTATTGTTTTGTCGAGAATTGACTTTTTTTTTATGATTTGTCAACGAACATTTCTCTCTCTCTCTCTCTCTCTCTCTCTCTCTCTCTCTCTCTCTCTCTCTCTCTCTCTCTCTCTCTCTGAGAGCTTTATGACTGATAGCCAGAACTAGGTTTTTCTGGTCCCTTCACTTAATGAATTCTAATGTATATTCTTTTTAATCTTTATTTTTTAAAGTCCTATATTTGACAAAATATTCACTCATCCTTTGAACAAAGTAACCCCCCCCCTCTCTCTCTCCTCTCTCTCTCCTCTCTCTCTCTCTCTCTCTCTCTCTCTCTCTCTCTCTCTCTCTATAAGAGCTTCACGACTGATAGCCGGAATTATATTTTTCTGGTCCCTTCACTTAATGGATTCTAATTAATATTATTTTTAATCTTTTTTTTTTTTTTGAAAGCCCTATGTTATATTTAACGAAATATCCTCTCATCATTTGAACAAAGTAACCCCCCTTCTCTCTCTCTCTCTCTCTCTCTCTCTCTCTCTCTCTCTCTCTCTCTCTCTCTCTCTCTCTCTCTCTCTCTCTCTCTCATACTACATCCAACGAGTTTGTTGTTTGGATTCATTTTCTCTCAGTTTATAACTATCTCTTAGCAAGATGAAGTGAAACTTAATTAGAGTATTCTGAAGAAATGGGGTGAAAACATTCATTTAGTAACCATGGTCTGGTAAATAATCGTGTTTGTTATGAGAATTAGATGAAAAATATTATGAAATTAGAAAAAAAAATTGAATTTGTTTTGTAACCACCGGATTTTGACATATGGAAAGAGTAGCTGATTGAATTTTCCACTAAATGTAATCTAAATTCCTTCAGCGGCTTGGAAAGTATAGTATACTAGTTTACGCACCCCGTCAAAAATGACAGCTATATATTTAGCTTGGTATGCACACTCTAAGTCAACCCTTTCCACCTCCATCCCCTTTCCTAACTACATCCCATCATAACAGGATATGACTACTCCCACTCCCCCTTTCCAAGGGAAGGGGAGAGACAAAGTAGTTATGTGTCTGGCTATGCCGCTTAGCGTGACTGGAAATATATATATATATATATATATATATATATATATATATATATATATATATATATATATATATATTTATATATACACTTATATATATACATATATATGTATATATATATATATATATATATATATATATATATATATATATATAT
>NC_090757.1:17757069-17769569 GCF_036898095.1 Palaemon carinicauda
AAATTCTATAAGTCTTCTAATACTTTAAAGTCTGTTTTGGATAATAAGGAGACGACAAATGTAACCGTAACGTACGTTGAAGAACCAATAACTTGTCTCACTAATAAAGAAATAATACACGCGACCCAGCAGAATTCTCGTTCACCCGTAATATCATCTTGCACGCAATATATCGAACCAAACATACCTTCGAATTTAATAGTGCAAATAAAGAAAACACTACCGGGATCTGAAATATTAATCCTTTCCGATACTTTGAAAACCAACGGATTGTCTGTCACACAAGCTATTTATACAGTAGGCTCACATCAGCAATGTAATATCGAAGTCTGTAATCATTTAAATAACACTTTAGTAATTCACAAAAATCAACATATCTTGGATGTAGAAGTTTATAAACATCGTATTCTTACCGTTGCTGAAATCAATCACTCTCAATCAGTTGCGGATGAATCCCTTTTACGATCTATTAAAAATAAAATCAGTAAGGACATTCAAGACGAAGAAATTCAGCAGAAAATTTTTGAACTTTTAAATAAATATACAGATGTCTTTTCCACTACGGATGGATCCTTAGGGAAAACAGATGTGATCGAGCATCAAATAAGGTTAAAAGACAAACAGAAAATTATATATGTACCCTCGTACAGACTCCCTATGAAATTCCAGAATGAAATAAATGATGAAGTAGGTAAAATGTTAGAGGAAGGAGTCATTAGAAAATCAAATAGCCCTTATAATTTTCCTTTAATAGTTGTACCGAAAAAAGATCGAACATGGCGTATCTGTGTCGACTTTCGTCGTCTAAACGAGGAAACGATCCCTGATCGATTCCCAGTGCCATGTACTGACGATATTTTGTCTTTGTTAGGTCAGAATAAATATTTTACCAGTTTGGACTTACTTAAAGGCTTTCACCAGATATCACTAGAAGAAGATAGTATCCCATACACAGCCTTCAGCACAGCCAGGGGACATTATGAATTTTTACGGATGCCTTTTGGTTTACGTTGTGCTCCTATAACATTTACAAGAATGATTAACATAGTGTTTGGAGACTTGTTAGGGGATATATTGCATGCCTATATGGATGATCTTGTAATCTTTTCCAACACCTTAGAAGAACATCTACGTAAGTTAGAACTAGTACTACAGAGATTAAGACAACATAACTTAAGGGTAAAGATTAGTAAGTGTGAATTTTTCAAAACAGAATTAGTATATTTGGGTTTCATGGTGTCAAGCCAAGGTCTTAAAGTAGTCCATGATAAGGTGTCGGCTATACGTAATTTTCCCATACCTACTAATGTCAAGGGAATACAGCAATTTCTGGGTTGTAGTGGATATTACAGGCGTTTTATACGCAACTATTCAATAATAGCCGCTCCTTTAACTGATCTTACGAAGAAGGGCGTAGATTTCATATGGTCTGAGCAACATCAACAGGCGTTTAATACTTTGAAAGATGAACTGTGTAGTTCTCCTATCTTAAAATTTCCTGACTTCGGTAAGGAATTCTTCATTGCAACAGACGCCTCAGACTTAGGACTGGGAGGGGTATTGCTTCAGCAATATGATAAACAGTTTTTCCCGATAGCTTTCTATTCTCGAAAATTGAGAACTTCCGAAAGTAAATATGCAGTAATAGACAAGGAAGGACTAGCTATTGTTAATTCGCTAGTGCATTTTAAGTTCATAATTTACGGTTATCCCGTTAAGGTTCTTACTGACCATAAACCACTAACAGAGTTCTTTAAAGGCTTCAATCACAGCCCTAAACGAACTCGGTGGCATTTAATCATTCAAGATTTTGGCGCAAGAATCGGGTATTTACCTGGGAAAGCAAATATCATTGCGGATGCATTATCACGCAACCCCGTGTCATCTTGTACGGAGTCTTTAGCTGAATTAATAGATATATCAACATCCATGCCTATTGTAAAAACAATATCTGAACAAGAAGATTTAGGCTGGAGTGCTGAATTGTTACAGACTGAGCAAAGAAAAGATCAGAAAATAGAAACAATTATAAATGCTTTGAAAGGCAATCATAAAGAAAAAGAATATATAAAGTATAAGCAGCAGAATTATGTAATCAAAGATAATATTCTGTGTAGGACTGTGACAAGGAAAACCCGCAATACACCACATGTAACTAACGACCAGGTAGTAGTACCAAACTCACTTGTTTCCACTGTCCTGAATTGGTTGCATTCAAATCCATTACATGGACACCCTGGGTTCTCATTAATGTCACAGAAAGCCAAATCATTGTTTTATTGGCATACAATGCTTACAGATATAAAAAGACACATAGCTAATTGTCGCACATGTCAGGAAAACAAAGGGCATACGAAAACACCTGTTAGCTTAGGAACTTATCCTGTTCCCAATCAACCCTTTGAAAGAATACATTTAGATTTGTTAACAGGATTTTACGAGTCAGACAGAGGGAATAAGCACCTCTTAGTAATTATAGATGCTTTAACTCGATATACAGAACTAATAGCGCTTAAAACTAAAACTGCGATTGAATGCGCTAGGAAGTTTTACGAGTGTTACATTGTAAACATGGAATTCCACACATGATAATCTCAGACTCGGGTGGTGAATTTAATAATCACTTTCTTACCTCATTGTGTGAATTCCTCAAAATAAAGAAGATCAATACCATGATATATCACCCAGAGTCGAATGGGCTAGTGGAAAGAGCAAATAGGAAGATATTAAATATATTAAGGGTAACACTAGGGGGATCAGACCCCAACTGGGATATTGCAATACCGGCGGCACTGAGTACTCTGAATCATTCATATCATATATCAATTAAAATGTCACCGCATGAAGCATTGTATGGTACCCCAGTTAGAACACCTTTCCATGTATTAACGCCTACAACTAATCTATCAAATCCTTTAAAAGAATGTATAAATGCAAGTATAAGTCGATATGATATCCTTCGAAAGAATTTAGAAGAATCACAAATCATAATGAAAAGGAATCATGATAAAATAGCGAAACCAACTAAAACATATACCGTGGGTGATAACATCTATATTCAAATCAATGTCAGAAAAGGGCTCAACTATAAACTAACACCTAAGTTTGAAGGCCCATTTAACATTTTGGAAATATTAACGGCCAATAGGTTTAGAATTCAAAATGTAGCCCAACCCACGGATGAGAGAATAGTACCATTGTCTCACATAAGAAATTAAAAAGAAGTGAGGAAAAATTTTAATTTCAATTTAAAAGTTTTCTTTTTAATACAGGAGTAATTACATATGTTTTTTCTCGTTACAGGTTTCCAAGATGAATTTTTTGTTGTTGGGAGTGATATTGTTCGCTCAGACATTTTTTTCGTATGGGATGAGTTCTAAGACTAAGAATATATATTTTAAATATGGAAATATAGTTGAAAGACAAGAAGACATTTTTATTACATCAACCAACGTAATTGTCGAAGTGCATATGCAAGCAATTTTTCTTCAAGAGAATGATGTCACTAGCTTAAGAACCGCCATTTCAAGGTTTTCTGCATCATTGGATGAGTTGCATAGGAGACATTTTCATTTGACTACTAAGAGTTTGCTTAGCTCAACATTAAAAATTGCAGAGATGCTATCTGATGACTTAAAGAATAAGACTGGAGAGACAGGATCTTTGGCTTATGACCTTTTGATGTGGACTGTAGGACACGAACAAAAAGAAAGACGGAATCCGTTCATTTATGCTGCATTAAGCATCTTTGGGTCTGTTGCAAGTTTAGGTTTAGGACTTTCCAATCGTCTTAAAATTAGTAATCAAAATAAGAAAATTGAGTTCTTGACTCATAAAGATGAATTGATTATGTCAGAACTAAGGGATCAGTTAGCTTCAATCAATAAAATTATGGATTTGTTAAATGAACATTCAGATAATATCGTTCAAATTATGGAAGTACAGGATTTGTTAGCAACATTAACGTATTATGATTCAAAGATAGATCACATACATAACAGAATTGCACATTTCATTGAGAAATCCAAGGATTATGTAGAAGCTATCACGTTAGCAACTAAAGGTGTATTGTCGCCCCATTTGTTGCCTATACGTTACTTAAAATTAGTTCTGGAGAACACTAGGGATAAACTAGGCTATGTTCCTTTGTTAGACGAACATAGGTTAGAATTTTATTACAGCCTAATTACAGTAAACGTAGATAATAACAAGATTAGGATTACAATTCCCTTTGATTCTTCTGATGCCTGGCAATCTTACAGGATATCACCATTTCCGACTTTCATGACGAATCACTCAAATCCAGTAATATCCAGTTTGACAGGACACGTATTGATTTCCCCAGACAAGGAAACATATACGGTCATTAAAGACTTAAATCAATTAACTCACTGTTCAGACGCAATGGATAGAAAAATATGTACAGCTGACTCATTTGAATTCCGTAAAAACTTGATGGATTCATGCGAGTTAGGTATAGTGCTAGACGGTGCTCTCTCCCATACAAGTGAAAATTGTCTGGATAAGCTTTATCCCTTTGACAATAAAGAATTCAATTGCAGACTAAATAATGGCTCGTGGATACGATACGACAAGGACGGCTTCAATATATCATGCCCTGACGGATCCACATCCCACAACCACATCTTCGTCGCAGCAGATGGCTGTATCGGGACTTCCCCGAATTCCATGGTGACTGGCCTACGGACAATCATCAGAGAACGTGCTTACTTCGCGAATTTCACGTGGACCTCTACAACGCCCGCACTTCCTCTCCCCTATAAAGGAAGTGTGGCGAAACACTTAATGAAACTTACCGAAAAGGACCACCTGTCGCCGACTTACAAAGAGATTCTTCACCCCATAATACTGGCTAGTTTGTGTTTCACGGTGATGATATTTATCGCCGTGAACATCCTTGTTTGGCGTAGGTTACGGCACAGCAAGCAGCTACAAAGGAATGAGTTGCATAGCCCTGACAATACCCCCTATTTAATCCAGTTCAAAGCTGTATGAGTGGCCACCTCATTCGCTAAGGGAGTAATTTGTCGGATTGATGTTTGTATGAAAAGCTGATTAGTACGCTAGTAATATGTAATTAAAGAAATTCTCTACATTTGCATTGTTAAAAATACATTTAAAATAACATTTAAAAAAATAAATAAAATAAAAAAGGATATAAATCATTTTTTCTCTCGGCATCTAATAAAAAATATATAAGCCGGAATGTTAAAAAAGAAAAGAGAAAAAAAAAAAAGAAAAATATATAAGATATATAACAGAATCTATGGGCATCTAATAAAATGTATCAGCCCTATATATAAATATATATATATGTACGAAACCGTGGTACGTGTACGTACCAGGAATTCGTATTTGTGCACTGAATGTTGAGTATCTTGTTTCTGACAAAGGTAACAATTATTCTTTATCAAGTTACCGAATCATTTGTAAGTCAGAATTTGTTTTGTTTTTTGGTACCATGTAATCATTTGCTAGCAATGTACCATATGTATGATCTTGGTTTTATCATGCATTTTTCTTTTTGCTTTGGTAATATCTTTTTTTGTATGCACTATTGTTATTAATTTTGGTGTGCCTGTTTGGACATTCGTCCTCAGTTGGATATAGCTAGTTTTGGACAATGAATGATACGTATGTCCAGTCACACCTAATAACCATGTTTCGGCTTGTTGTTAAATTTTTGTAAAAAAAAATTGAGATAGCTGGCCGAGCATATGTAATGATTAGAATAGTAATATTACATGTTTAAAACAAATGACGTAATATGTCATGTTGGTTGGAAGAGCTGGCCGTGAGATTTGCTATGGTCAACTCAAATTGTGTACAGGATGTAAGATGCTGAGTTGTCATTCTTTCTTAGTGTCAACACATTAACTCTTCGTGTGAAAGTTTGTGACGTCACCGGATGCAGGTGTCTTCCGATTCCGTCACTTATCCAAATTAAAGCAAGTGTACGATTTTTGGGATATCAGTAATTTGTTCAGTTCTTGTCTAAACTTCACCAGAATTGGTCATGTGGACCAACACAGCTTCCTCCAGTGATGGAGATGTTTGACTCTGTTGTTTATATACAATAAAACTTAAAAAAACACCAAGATGTGTTCAATAAAACCATCTAAATACATCTGAAAACAACTCATACTCAAATGTGTGCTTAAGACAGTAGCACACCAATATATATATGAATCTATATTTATATATATGTATATATAAATATATATATATATATATATATATATATATATTCATATATATATATATATATATATATATATATATATATATATATATATATATATATTCATATATATATATATACTTTATATATATGTATGTATATATATATATACACACATATATATATATATATATATATCTATATATATATATATATATATATATATATATATATATATATATATATATATATATATATAATCATCATCAGCCATTACTAGTCCACTGCAGAACAAAGACCTCAGCCACAGCCATGTACTTGACCTTGCCTCTGTTAAAGGTCTCTCTATGCTAGTTTATACTCGCAAATTTTCTCAATACGTCAATTCATCGTCTTCTCTTCTTTCCCCTTCTTTTGTAATCTTTAGGTGCCCATTCTTCCATTCTTAATGTCCATCTATTATCTATTATTCTCATTATATTTCATAGCCATGTCAGTTTCATTTTCTTACATGTTGTTAGAATATCTATTATTTTAGTTTGCTCTTATATCCTCATTTTCTTTCTCTTAGTGTGATTCCTATCATTATTCTTACCATAGCTCTTTGATTTGTAATTAGATTATGTTCTAAGGTTTCAGCAAGTCTCCACGTTTCTCATGAAAAGTTAATTCTGGTAGGACCATCTTATTAAATACTTTTCTTTTTAGAGATAGTGGCATTTTACTTTTCAGAATCTCATTTTTATTACCAAAAGTTCTCCAACCCATACTTATCCTTCTTTTAATTTTGATCTTGTGTCCTAGGGAAACAATTACTGACTGTCTTAAGTACGTATATTGTTAGCAATCTCTAGAAGTTCGTCCATAATTCTTATTTGTTGTCTCTGCATTTTCATTAAACATTATCTTAATTTTACTCCTCATAATAATCGTCGGTCTAAATTTCTGCTTTCCTTATTCAAATCTTCTTATAACTTTTGCAATTCCTCCCATGATTCACTAAATAGAGCTATGATATGTGCTAATATTAAGTTGTTACGGTATTCTCTATTAGTGTTGATTTCTACATTTTCCCACTAAAAAATGTTTAACTACTCCTAGACATGCTGTAAATAATTTAGAGGAGATGGAGTCTACATGTGTAACTCCTTTCTCAATTGGAAATTCCTCACTATCTTCATGTAGTTTTAGGATTGCTGTACTTCCTGTATAGATATCTTCATGTGTTGTAACATAAGAAACATCTATTCCTTGTCTTTGAAGGGCTTTCATCACTGCTGAAATTTTAACAGAACCAAAAGCTTTCTTACAGTATATAAATGCCATACATATTGTTTTGTTATTGTTGATGTTTTCATTAGCTGGTTAATTACATGGATATGGTCAGTTTTTGAATACTGGATGGCAGTTGACCGTTCTAGATGCCACAATGGATGACTCCGAAATAAATGCATGACCTTATCCGATATTACCCGATAGACATATCCCTTTAGGCTTCTCAGTTGCTTTTCCTTGACCTTTTCAAGGTCGTAGTCATTATCAGAGGTCCCTTACAGCTGGTCGGTAATCCTCTTTGCCATATTTTGTAGGTGACCTTGCACACGTCTTCAATATGGCGAATGTTCTTTTTCATTGTATTTCTTTTTAGGATGTGATGAAGGTTTTCTCTTAAATTAGACCACGTTTTTGTGGAAATTGTAATAATGAAGCAAAATTTCTTCTTAGAGCACTTTTCTAAGTCTGATTGTATATAATGACATCTTCAATTACGAATAAGTGTGTATATGTATTTGCTTTTGTTGTGTATGTACATAAAAGATATAAAATAAAAAAAGGTCATTCCTTAGAATCAAAGGAAACCCTACATAAGGGGGAAGCAGAAATGGCTAAGATCCTGCAAGCGGAATCCTGGAGGTAAGAAAAGATAACAAATGGAATCTTCATGTCCTTTTCTGCAAACCTACAAGGTAAAACATCTGAGATAGACGAACGTTATGTGCCTGGGAGACAATGGACGAGATATGTGGTGAGAGAGAGAGAGAGAGAGAGAGAGAGAGAGAGAGAGAGAGAGAGAGAGAGAGAGAGAGAGAGAGAGAGAGAGAGAGAGAGAGAGCATTTGAGGACCTTAGATTCGAACCGAGAGAGAGAGAGAGAGAATTTGAGGTCCTTGGATTCAAACCAAGGAGAGAGAGAGAGAGAGAGAGAGAGAGAGAGAGAGAGAGAGAGAGAGAGAGAGAGAGAGAGAGAGAGAGAGAGAGAGAGAGAGAGAGAGAGAATTTGAAGACCTTAGATTCGAACCAAAACAATACCCCTTTGTTTTTCCTCCCTTTGGCTTGGTGCCATCAAACACAGTTATGGCGTGAACTCTGATGGACGCGGATCTTGCCATCCATCGGGCCCGATATTTCGTCTGGGTTTACGACAACACGCAGAACCCTCAATCATATCCTATGTTTGCTAGAACAACAAATTCTCAGGAGGAGCCTTGGCTAGGAAAGAAAATTTTGATCGTGCCTTTTGCTAGGAATTTATGGCGCAGCCAATCGCTCTCAGGTGCGCGTTTCGTCAGGAATAAAGAGCTTGGTGAAGCATAAGGCTATTCATGGAAGGAAAAAAATGGGAAGGGAAAAAATTCTTTATCCTTTCTCAAGGCACCTTCCCCTTTCTCCTGTTTTTCCGGATTTTCAAGGAGCGTTTTCATTATATTTTGTTTTTTGTTTCTCAAGAAATTATAGGGCTTTTTTTTTCTTAAGGAGAGTTTTATTATATTTTGTTTTTGGTTTCTCAAGCAATTGTAGGGCTTTTTTTTAAGGAGAGTTTTATTATATTTGGTTTTTGGTTTCTCAAGCAATTGTAGGGCTTTTTTTTTTTAAGGAGAGTTTTATTATATTTGGTTTTTGGTTTCTTAAGCAATTGTAGGGCTTTTTTTTAAGGAGAGTTTTATTATATTTGGTTTTTGGTTTCTCAAGCAATTGTAGGGCTTTTTTTTTAAGGAGAGTTTTATTATATTTGGTTTTTGGTTTCTCAAGCAATTGTAGGGCTTTTTTTTTTTAAGGAGAGTTTTATTATATTTGGTTTTTGGTTTCTTAAGCAATTGTAGGGCTTTTTTTTAAGGAGAGTTTTATTATATTTGGTTTTTGGTTTCTTAAGCAATTGTAGGGCTTTTTTTTAAGGAGAGTTTTATTATATTTGGTTTTTGGTTTCTTAAGCAATTGTAGGGCTTTTTTTTAAGGAGAGTTTTATTATATTTGGTTTTTGGTTTCTCAAGCAATTGTAGGGCTTTTTTTTTTAAGGAGAGTTTTATTATATTTGGTTTTTGGTTTCTTAAGCAATTGTAGGGCTTTTTTTTAAGGAGAGTTTTATTATATTTGGTTTTTGGTTTCTTAAGCAATTGTAGGGCTTTTTTTAAGGAGAGTTTTATTATATTTTGTTTTTGGTTTCTCAGGCAATTGTAGGGCTTTTTTTTAAGGAGAGTTTTATTATATTTTGTTTTTGGTTTCTCAAGCAATTGTAGGGCTTTTTTTTAAGGAGAGTTTTATTATATTTGGTTTTTGGTTTCTCAAGCAATTGTAGGGCTTTTTTTTTTAAGGAGAGTTTTATTATATTTGGTTTTTGGTTTCTTAAGCAATTGTAGGGCTTTTTTTTAAGGAGAGTTTTATTATATTTGGTTTTTGGTTTCTTAAGCAATTGTAGGGCTTTTTTTTAAGGAGAGTTTTATTATATTTGGTTTTTGGTTTCTTAAGCAATTGTAGGGCTTTTTTTTAAGGAGAGTTTTATTATATTTGGTTTTTGGTTTCTCAAGCAATTGTAGGGCTTTTTTTTTTTAAGGAGAGTTTTATTATATTTGGTTTTTGGTTTCTTAAGCAATTGTAGGGCTTTTTTTTAAGGAGAGTTTTATTATATTTGGTTTTTGGTTTCTTAAGCAATTGTAGGGCTTTTTTTTAAGGAGAGTTTTATTATATTTTGTTTTTGGTTTCTCAGGCAATTGTAGGGCTTTTTTTTTAAGGAGAGTTTTATTATATTTTGTTTTTGGTTTCTCAAGCAATTGTAGGGCTTTTTTTTTAAGGAGAGTTTTGTTATATTTTGTTTTTAGTTTCTTAAGCAATTGTAGGGCTTTTTTTTTTAAAGGAGAGTTTTGTTATATTTTGTTTTTGGTTTCTCAAGCAATTGTAGGGCTTTTTTTTTAAGGAGAGTTTTGTTATATTTTGTTTTTAGTTTCTTAAGCAATTGTAGGGCTTTTTTTTTTTAAAGGAGAGTTTTGTTATATTTTGTTTTTGGTTTCTCAAGCAATTGTAGGGCTTTTTTTTTAAGGAGAGTTTTGTTATATTTTGTTTTTAGTTTCTTAAGCAATTGTAGGGCTTTTTTTTTTTAAAGGAGAGTTTTGTTATATTTTGTTTTTGGTTTCTCAAGCAATTGTAGGGCTTTTTTTTTAAGGAGAGTTTTGTTATATTTTGTTTTTAGTTTCTTAAGCAATTGTAGGGCTTTTTTTTTTTAAAGGAGAGTTTTGTTATATTTTGTTTTTGGTTTCTCAAGCAATTGTAGGGCTTTTTTTTTAAGGAGAGTTTTATTATATTTGGTTTTTGGTTTCTCAAGCAATTGTAGGGCTTTTTTTTTAAGGAGAGTTTTGTTATATTTTGTTTTTAGTTTCTTAAGCAATTGTAGGGCTTTTTTTTTTAAGGAGAGTTTTATTATATTTTGTTTTTGGTTTCTTAAGCAATTGTAGGGCTTTTTTTTTTAAGGAGAGTTTTGTTATATTTTGTTTTTAGTTTCTTAAGCAATTGTAGGGCTTTTTTTTTTTAAAGGAGAGTTTTGTTATATTTTGTTTTTGGTTTCTCAAGCAATTGTAGGGCTTTTTTTTTAAGGAGAGTTTTGTTATATTTTGTTTTTAGTTTCTTAAGCAATTGTAGGGCTTTTTTTTTTTAAAGGAGAGTTTTGTTATATTTTGTTTTTGGTTTCTCAAGCAATTGTAGGGCTTTTTTTTTAAGGAGAGTTTTGTTATATTTTGTTTTTAGTTTCTTAAGCAATTGTAGGGCTTTTTTTTTTAAAGGAGAGTTTTGTTATATTTTGTTTTTGGTTTCTCAAGCAATTGTAGGGCTTTTTTTTTAAGGAGAGTTTTGTTATATTTTGTTTTTAGTTTCTTAAGCAATTGTAGGGCTTTTTTTTTTAAGGAGAGTTTTATTATATTTTGTTTTTGGTTTCTTAAGCAATTGTAGGGCTTTTTTTTTTAAGGAGAGTTTTGTTATATTTTGTTTTTGGCTTCTCAAACAATTTTATGGTTTTTTTAAGGAGAGTTTTATTATATTCTGTTTTTTGGTTTGTCAAGTAATTGTCGGGCTTTTTTTAAGGAGGATCTTATTATATTTTGTTTTTGGTTTCTTAAGCAATTATAGGTTTTTTTCAAACGTGAATAATCTTTGAGATATCTTCAAGCATTGAAATAAATAATTTTATTAGAAATACTGAAAAGAATTTTTATGCTTTGCCCGGAAACAAAATTCCTCTCGGGATTTGAAGATATTATGCGATTTTTGGTCAACATGGAAGTTGCTTCCCAATACTGCATTTCGATATATGGTATCGTTCCCTATATGGTGCCAACACAAATGTGGAAACAATAAATTCGAGTGTTTTTCTAAGTCATGAGTTGTATGGTTTTGAGGAAAATATGTAAAGCCTTATTATTATTATTATTATTATTATTATTATTATTATTATTATTATTATTATTATTATTATTATTATTAAGGTTGCAATCCAGGTTGGAAAAACCGAATGCTATAAGCCCAGGGGCGCCAACAGGGAAATAATCGCTCAGTGAGGAAAGGAAACAAGGAAGTACATAAACCACAAGAGAAGTATGAACAACTAAAATATAATATTTTAAGAATAGTAACAACATTAAAATAGATCTTTCATATATAAACTATAAAATATAAAAAAAACAAGAGGAAGAAAAATAAGATAGGATAATGTGCCTGAATGTACCCCTAAGCAAGAGAACCCTAATCCAATACAGTTTAATACCATGTTACAGAGGCTATGACACTACCAAAGACTAGAGAACAATGGTTTGATTTTGGAGTGTCCTTCTAGGACAACTGCTTACCATAGCTAAAGAATCTTTTCTACCCTTACCAAAAGGAAAGTAGCCAATGAACAGTACAGTGCAGTAGTTAACCCATTGGCAAAAAAGTGACTAAAAACCAACAAACTTAATGTTCTAACCCCATTACCAATAAAGGTTTTAATTGCAATAGCTGTTAAAAAACGTCCCTAGTTTTATTTTCAGAATAACAGA
>NC_090757.1:17782069-17787069 GCF_036898095.1 Palaemon carinicauda
GTTTTCATAATGATTTGAGGGGGGGGGGGAATATGTATTTCCGAAAAGGTTCAGATTCTCCTCTTGGAATAATCATCTTTTCTCGAGCTTTTAAGGTATTTCGAACTTAAGTGAAAAGTTTAAAGTGACGTTTTTTTCATAATTTTTTTTTAAATTGAATTTTCTTGTAATTTACTATTCGTCACCCTCATAAACTAATTGTCTAAGTAATTTTCTCCACTTGTTGAGAACTCAAAAAAAAAAAAAACCTTCTCATTTCCTAATTCTTTATATCATTGTCTTGTGTTTCAATTCACAAATTCTTAGCAGAAGAATTTGTGAATTAGAATTTGTGAATTGAAGCTCAATACAATGATATAAAGAATTAGGAAATGAGAAGGTTTTTTTTATTTCCCAAAAAGTGGTGAAAATTACTTAGGCAGTTAGTCTATGAGGGTGGCGTATTATTGATAACTGAAGAAACGCTGTCATTTATAGGGAAGGAATATAAACTTCTTATTGAAGGAAAGTCAGTGGTTCCTATCTCTCTCTCTCTCTCTCTCTCTCTCTCTCTCTCTCTCTCTCTCTCTCTCTCTCTCTCTCTCTCTCTCTCTCTCTCTCTCTCTCTCTCTCTCTCTCTCTCTCTGATGAATAACCCTGATGAATATCCATTCAAATTACGTTTGGACGCAATACATGACAGCACACAATATCAATAATTTGCATAGCCCCATCAATATTCGGAAACTAGGTCATACGAGACGATTTTATTGGCCAGGAATTCTGGAAAACTAAATCTGTCTAGCGGAAATTGTAAGAGGAGAAATAATAGAAAGAAAACAAATGATATTTTGTACTTTAGAAGGTTCAAGGGAATTATTGCAATTATGGATATTGTACAATTATAGGTCTCTTGTCTACCATAGATTTGAAATAATAGAAAAAAATAGATTATATTTTGTACTTTAGAAGGTTCAAGGCATTTATTGCAATTAAGGATATTGCACAATTATAGGTCTCTTGTCTACCATAGATTTGAAATAATAGAAAAAAATAGATTATATTTTGTACTTTAGAAGGTTCAAGGCATTTATTGCAATTAAGGATATTGCACAATTATAGGTCTCTTGTCTACCATAGATTTGAAATAATAGAAGGAAAACAAATGATATTTTGTAATTTAGAAGGTTCAAGGGATTTATTGCAATTATGGATATTGCACAATTATAGGTCTCTTGTCTACCATAGATTTGAAATAATAGAAGGAAAACAAATGATATTTTGTACTTTAGAAGGTTCAAGGGATTTATTGCAATTATGGATATTGCACAATTATAGGTCTCTTGTTTACTATAGATTTGAAATAATAGAAAGAAAACAAATATTTTGTACTTTAGAAGGTTCAAGGGAATTATTGCAATTATGGATATTGCACAATTATAGGTCTCTTGTCTACCATAGATTTGAAATAATAGAAAAAAAATAGATTATATTTTTTACTTTAGAAGGTTCAAGGGATTTATTGCAATTATGGATATTGCACAATTATAGGTCTCTTGTCTACCATAGATTTGAAATAATAGAAGGAAAACAAATTATATTTTATACTTTAGAAGGTTCAAGGGATTTATTGCAATTATGGATATTGCACAATTATAGGTCTCTTGTCTACCATAGATTTGAAATAATAGAAAGAAAACAAATGATATTTTGTACTTTAGAAGGTTCAAGGCATTTATTGCAACTATGGATATGGCTCGATTATAGGTCTATTATCTTCTGTAGATTTTATGAATTTAGTGACCTTTGAGTTTCACTATATATATATAATTTGACATGTCAGTTAATTTAAAATGTTCCTTGTTTCGTTTTCGATATTGTTAATAGTTGGTAATTGATTTTATTATTATTTTTAATGGTTCAGACGAAATTTACCTCAGGTTACTTGTATGTATGTATGTCTATATATATATATATATATATATATATATATATATATATATATATACAGTATATATATATATATATATATATATATATATATAATATATATATACAGTATATATATATATATATATACATATATAATTTATATATATATACATATATACAGTATATATATATATACATATATACAGTATATATATATATATATATATATATATATATATATATATATATATATATGTATATATGTATATATATACATATACATATATAATCGTGAATGAAAATAAAAAGGAAATAGATGGCATTTTCCAATGGTTTTCATCTTTCCAGGATTTTTTTTTTTTTTATTATTATTTTTCAATGACAGTCTTTAGAGACGTGTTTTTTTTTTTTTTTTAGTGTAGGGTTCGGGGTTACATCCAGCTTCCTTCCATCACTTCCTTCACTTTATGTGCTATTTCAAGTAGCAGGCTCTTCTGCACAAGTCCTGGGGCTATCTCGGCTCTTTCCTTCTCAGGATTTTGGTCCCTAGTGCTCCTATGACTTTGGCACTAATTCTTCTTGCTTATTTCATGACCTTCTCTAATCAATTCGTAACTCTTGGTACTTTTCTAATACTTTATTGTTTTTTCTCTCTCCTTATCTTCTACCCGTGAGTCCCACGGTACTGTGACATCCATGAGCTGTTATTATTATTATTATTATTATTATTATTATTATTATTATTATTATTATTATTATTATTATCATTGAGGGTAAACTTGAGGGTACACTCAGGAGCATTAGTCTATCTTACATCTCTTCCTTTTGTTTTAATAGTTTATATATGAAATATTTATTTTAATGTTGTTACTGTTCTTAATGTTTTAATTATTCATTACTTTTCTTGTAATTAATTTCCTTGTTTCCTTTCCTCACTGAGGTATTTTCCCTATTAGAGCTACTCTCCCCTTTGTAAGGGTAGAAGAGACTCTTTAGCTATGGTAAGCAGCTCTTCTAAGAGAAGGCCTCTCCAAAATCAAACCACTGTTTTAGATCTAAGTCTTGGGTAGTGCCATAGCCTCTGTACCATGGTCTTCCACAGTCTTGGGTTAGAGTTCTCTTGCTTGAGGGTACACTCGGGCTCACTATTCTACCTAGTTTCTCTTCCTATTGTTTTGTTAAAGTTTTTTGTAGTTTATATAAGAAATATTTTTGGTGCTTTTACTTTTAAAATATTTAATTTTACCTTGTTTCATTTCTTCAGTGGTCTATTTTCCCTGTTGGGGCCCCTGGGTATAGCATCCTGCTTTTCCAACTAGGGTTGTAGCTTAGCATGTAATAATAATAATAATAATAATAATAATAATAATAATAATAATAATAATAATAATAATATTTATTTAGTCCCCCAATACACACACCCATGTATGTATGCATATATATATATATATATATATATATATATATATATATATATATATATATATATATATTATATATAATATTAATATATTAATATATATATATATATATGAATATATATATATATATATATATATATATATATATATTATGTATGTATGTATGTATGTATGTATTTATGTATGTATGTACGTATGTATGTATGTGTATATATTTGCAGATTCTATAAATTATTATTCATAGCTTCTATGTTCACTCAATACCGAAGGCTATATGAAACTCCCTATCCATCACAAAAAGAAAAAAAAAAAGAAAGAAAAAAAAATCGTGAATCCGCGTTCTACTTTTGGCTCCTGAGGAATTATTATGACCCAAATCTTGTTGTGGAGGAAGATTCAAGGAAAGGTGAACGTCCCCTCTACAATAGGGTGTGTCCATTTTCCTTATCTTTCTGATGGAGACAAATAATGGTGACCTTTGTGTGACGGACGAGAGAGAAATTCTGTGTTGCTAATATTTCCCTCCTTTTTTCTCATCCAGAAAGCTCTCTCCTCTCTCTCTCTCTCTCTCTCTCTCTCTCTCTCACACACACACACACAGTAGAGTTGTTCTTTTCGTTAGGAAAAGTATAGTTCCTATGATTGTGTTGTAAGAAAAAAGCCATTTTAGATATGTGAATCAACATATGATGAAGCCACCTCTCTCTCTCTCTCTCTCTCTCTCTCCTCTCTCTCTCTCTCCTCTCTCTCTCTCTCTCTCTCTCTCTCTCTCTCTCTCTCTCTCCCCATCGGCCTTTAAAAATCCCAGTAGAGTTTAATTTCGTTGATTTTTCATTAAGAAAACTATATTTTGAAACTGACTTTTTGTAAGAACAAACGGTATTTTCTTATTAAGCGAATTAGCCAAATGAAATTAAAAAAAAAAGAATATCTCCTTATAGTTATGTTAGCTATGTGAATAAACATAATTAAGCCACCTTCTCTCCTCTCTCTCTCTCTCTCTCCTCTCTCTCCTCTCTCTCTCTCTCTCTCTCTCTCTCTCTCTCTCTCTCTCTCTCATTCAATCAAGTCTCCCATCAGTAAATCAGCAAAATCCAAAATGCTGTGAATATACTGATTTTGAAATCTATCATCAAATGGGCGAATGATATAAATAAAATAAACGCTTTTCTATTTCCAATGAATTTGTAAATGAGGGGATGTTATCTCCATATATTTTTTTTTCCATTATTGTTCGTTTGATGAATGTGAAGCGAGATTCGATTTTACTATTATGCAGCCAATTTTCTTTATCTCTTTATTCAAGGTGTTTTTCCCATCGTGTCTTAATTGTATTCTTTAATATTATTCAGGATTGAGAAATATATTCAGGGGAGCATCTTGTTTTGATTTTAGGGTATTTTTTTTTTAATTTGGTATACAAGGGAGTGTTAAAGGATGAAGTTTTATATTTCGTGTTATAATTTAGGATATTTGATTTGACTTATATCTTACTCAACATTAAATATATTATTTTTTAAGGTTATAGACATTACTTGTTGGATGCAATTTCGACCAAGTGTTCATTGCAAAATGCACATAGTTTCAGATACTTGTGAAATGAACACGGATTTTGCTATAGTTATTTTACAGGAGGCAAAATCAAGGTTATGGTCACGAATCATAATT
>NC_090757.1:17800449-17816110 GCF_036898095.1 Palaemon carinicauda
GTCTTTAGAGACGTGGTTTTTTGAGTGTAGGGTTCCGAGGTACATCCAGCTTCATTAGAATTCCATCACTTCCTTCACTGTATGTGCTATTTCAAGTAGCAGGCTCTTCTGCACAAGTCCTGGGGCTATCTCGGCTCTCTCCTTCTCAGGATTTTGGTCCCTTGTGCTCCTATGGCTTTAGCACTAATTCTACTTGCTTATTTCATGACCTCTATTCATTTCGTAACTCTTGGTACCTTTCTAATACTTTATTGTTTTTTCTCTCTCCTTATCTTCTACTCGTGAGTCTCACGGTACTGTGACATCCATGAGCTGTTATTGTTATTATTATTATTATTATTATTATTATTATTATTATTATTATTATTATTATTATTATTATTATTATCATATCGGGTAAACTTGAGGGTACACTCGGGAACATTAGTCTATCTTACATTTCTTCCTTTTGTTTTAATAGTTTATATAAAATATTTATTTAAATGTTGTTACTGTTCTTAATGTTTTAATTATTCATTACTTTTCTTGTAATTAATATCCTTGTTTCCTTTCCTCACTGAGGTATTTTCCCTATTAGAGCTACTCTCCCCTTGGTAAGGGTAGAAGAGACTCTTTAGCTATGGTAAGCAGCTCTTCTAGAAGGCCACTCCAAAATCAAACCACTGTTCTAGATCTAGTCTTCGGTAGTGCCATAGCCTCTGTACCAAGGTCTTCCACAGTCTTGGGTTAGAGTTCTCTTGCTTGAGGGTACACTCGGGCGCAATATTCTACCTAGTTTCTCTTCCTCTTGTTTTGTTTAAGTTTTTTGTAGTTAATATAAGAAATATTTTTAGTGCTTTTACTTTTAAAATATTTAATTTTACCTTGTTTCATTTCTTCACTGGTCTATTTTCCCTGTTGGGGCCCCTGGGCTTATAGCATCCTGCTTTTCCAACTAGGGTTGTAGCTTAGCATGTAATAATAATAATAATAATAATGATAATAATAATAATAATAATATTTATTTAGTCCCCCAATACACACACCCATGTATGTATGCATGTATATATATATATATATATATATATATATATATATATATATATATATATATATATATATATATATATATATATATATATATATATATGTATATATATATATATATATATATATATATATATATATATATATATATGTGTGTGTGTGTGTGTGTGTGTGTGTGTGTGTGTATATATATATTTGCAGATTCTATAGATTATTATTCATAGCTTCTATGTTCACTCAATACCGAAGGCTATATGAAACTCCCTATTCATCACAAAAAAAAAAAAAAAAAAATCGCGAATCTGCGTTCTACTTTTGGCTCCTGAGGAATTATTATGACCCAGATATTGTTGTGAAGGAAGATTCTAGGAAAGGTGAACGTCCCCTCTACAATAGGGTGTGTCCATTTTCCTTATCTTTCTGATGGAGACAAATAATGGTGACCTTTGTGTGACGGACGAGAGAGAAATTCTGTGTTGCTAATATTTCCCTCCTTTTTTCTCATCCAGAAGCTCTCTCTCTCTCTCTCTCTCTCTCTCTCTCTCTCTCTCTCTCTCTCTCTCTCTCTCTCTCTCTCTCTCTCTCTCTCTCTCTCTCTCAGTAGAGTTGTTCTTTTTGTTAGGAAAAGTATAGTTCCTATGATTGTGTTGTAAGAAAAAAAGCCATTTAGTTATGTGAATCAACATGTGATGAAGCCACCTCTCTCTCTCTCTCTCTCTCTCTCTCTCTCTCTCTCTCTCTCTCTCTCTCTCTCTCTCTCTCTCTCTCTCTCTCTCTCTCTCTCTCCCCATTGGCTTTTAAGAATCCCAGTAGAGTTTAAATTTCGTTGATTTTTCGTTAAGAAAACTATATTTTGATCCCATGACTTTTTCTTATTAAGCGAATTAGCCAAATGAAAGAAAGAATATCCCCTTATAGTTATGTTAGCTATGTGAATCAACATATAATTAAGCCACCTTCTCTCTCTCTCTCTCTCTCTCTCTCTCTCTCTCTCTCTCTCTCTCTCTCTCTCTCTCTCTCTCTCTCTCTCTCTCTCTCATTCAATTAATTTTCCTATCAGTAAATTTGCAAAATCCAAAATGCTGTTAATATACTGATTTTGAAATCTATCAACAAATGAGCGAATGATATAAATAAAATAAACGCTTTTCTATTTCCAATGAATTCATAAATGAGGGGATGTTATCTCCATATATTTTTTCCATTATTGTTCGCTTGATGAATGTGAAGCGAGATTCAATTTTACTAATATGCAGCCAATTTTCTTTATCTCTTTATTCAAGGTATTTTTCCCATCGTCTCTTAATTGTATTCTTTAATATCATTCAGGATTGAGAAATATAATCAGGGGAGCATCTTGTTTATATTATGGGTTTTTTTTTTTCTTTTTTTTTTTTTTTTAATTTGGTATAAAAGGGGTGTTAAAGGATGAAGTTTTATATTTCATGTTATAATTTAGGATATTTGATTTGACTTATATCTTACTCAACAATAAATATTTTATTTTATAAGGTATTAGACATTACCTGTTGGATGCAATTTCGACCAAGTGTTCATTGCAAAATGCACATAGTTTCAGATACTCTTAAAATGAACACGGATTTGGTTATAGTTATTTTACAGGAGGCAAAATCAAGTTTACGGTCACGAATCATATTTTTAAGGCTAATCTATAATTAGGTTTTAATGGCTTAAAGGTTTAAAGGCCGCTCATGAATAGCAGAGGCAAGGAATAGTGACTATGGCCGTATCAAGCAGGACAATGCCCTAGAGACTGACCATAAATACATATGATCAGCGCCCAATCCTCCTCTCCACCCAAGCCAGGACCAAAGAGGGAGGGCAAGGCAATGGCTGCTGATGATTCAGTAGATAGACCTATAGACTTATAAGGATGGTGAAGTTGCAGCGACGAAAGAAACTAACGATTTTGAGCAGGACTCTAACTTCAGCCTGGCGTTCACCAGTCAGGGACGTTACCAACAGGATACCACTACCTTTTAATCTTAGATTAGATGATACGAATGATTATATAAAAAGTCAGTCTTCGTATGAGCTGTTCATTCATAAATCAATACCCTTGCGATCTTAATGGTGACATTGACACTCGACAAGCATTGCTTGCAACAGACTTAAGGTCTCTTACCAATCTTTCTAGATTTCCTTTTGAAGTCTTTATTCAGAGCGAATTTGCATATCGTTAAGATGGGAAAGTTGAGAGTTCACAAAATAACGATTTTCAAACCATTCTATATGAAGACTATAGATATTTCATTAATATGTTGATTCCATTACTGGTGAATTCTGAATATATTTTTAATGATATATAAAACCATCGTTGCCAGACCCTGGAGTTTTTACCCAATTGGCAACACAGTGAGGCATCAATTGGTTTAAAAAAAAACTTCCTATAAAACGACAGTGTAGATATTACATTATTATTCCTTTGCTGGTGAATTCTTAATATATTTCTTATTACCTCCGCCAACGAATTTGGGAGGAGTTTGTGTTTTCACCCGTTTGTCCGTTTCTCTGTTTGTTTGTTTGTGTGTGAATAACTTCCTGGCCCCAGTTTTACTCATAGTTGTGATAATTTCTGCGATTAGTTTTTATTCTGTGACATGATTCAATTTTGAAAGTCCTAGTTCAAAGGTCAAGGTCAAGGTTGAGAGAAAGGTCTACCAAATTACCATCAAGCATAACCCCAAATTCGCACATGGTTGTCACAGTGACTTCAAATACGCCTACGGTCTAAATTGATTCTGGGAAAGGCAAGCTGGTTTCGAGAAATAAGCTGACTTGGCGGAGGTCTGCGCCCTCAGAGTGCTTTTTTAGTTATATATAAAACCTTCATTGTGAAACCCTAGAATTTTTACTACATTGATAATTAGAAAATATAACGATGTCAAAATCTTATAAAAATTCTATAGATATTTCGTTAAAATATTGAATCCATTACTGATGAAATTTTAAATATATTCTCTAATGATAAACAAAACCTCATCTTCAATTCCTGAAACTTAAACCCGATTGGCAATGCAATGAGCTTGCAAATTGTTATAACAATTCCAACGATATATTGCAGTTTCACGAAGGCCTAGATGCACGAAGCCAATGTCACTGTTGAAAATTCTTGTTATTTTTCATCACACTTCGTCAGGGCGTTTTGCAACAACGGAATATCGGGGCAGCAATATATTTCAAAGTGACGTTCTTTTGAGTGACATCCAAAAAAGAAATATTTAGAAAAACGAATTCCTCTTTTGGGTCGGCTGCAATTTTGATAGAAAAGTGATGGTGACAACTGGATATCAGTCGCCTACACAAACCAACATATATGACATATATCGGTATGGGGTCTTTATACAATATATGTGTATATATATATATATATATATATATATATATATATATATATATATATATATATATGTGTGTGTGTGTGTGTGTATGCAAATATATATATATATATATATATATATATATATATATATATATATATATATATATATTTATGTGTGTGTGTATGTGTATATGTGTGTGTGTGTGCATATATATATATATATATATATATATATATATATATATGAATGTATATATGTATATATATATATATTTATATATTTATATTTATATTATATATCATCATCATCTTCTATGCCTATTGCCACAAAGGTCCTCGGTTAGATTCCGCTGTTCGCATCTATCTTGAGCTTTTAAATCAATACTTCTCCATTCATTATATCCTACTACCCGCTTCATAGTCCTCAGCCATGCAGTGCCTTATATAGACCAGTTAAAGTTTGGTGAACTATTCTTTCTTGGGTAGTGCGAAGAGCATGCCCAAACCATCTCCATCTACCCCTCACCATGATCTCATCGACATATGGCCCTTGAGTAATCTCTTATATTTTCACATCCAATCCTGTCCTGTCCTGTTCCGAGAGCTTTGTTCTCAAATCTACAAAATCTATTGGATATTATTTCTTTGTCATACAAAGAGTCTTGTCCATACAGTAACACCGATCTCACTAAAATGGTGTATAGTCTAATTTTTATAAGTAATTTCAGGCGTTTTGATTCCCAAATTTCACTCAATCTAGCCATTGTCTTAGTGGCTTTTATTCAATCTTTCATTAAAATCTGATTTTAAAGACCCTGTGTTAGAGATCATAGTTCCTATATATTAAAATGATTCCAAATCAAGAATTATTTCTCCTTCCAATGATATTTAATCTTCCATTGCATTTTCTGTTCTCTTCATTTCAGTCTTTCTTCTGTTTATCTTAGACCACACCTCATGTGATATTTCTTGCATTTTGGTAAGCAAGCTTTGCAAGTCCTGTGGAATCTTGCTAATAAGGACAACGTCATCAGCATTCTAGGTCAGCTAGTTTCCTGTTACCAATACAGTCCATCCTCAACAGTTCTATGTATTACAAAATCCTTAAGGAAGATAAACAACATAGGTGATAGCACATTCCATTGGAGTACTCCACTGTTCACTGAAATTCATTTGATACAACTCCATTAACATTAACTTTGCACTTGCCATGTTCATGAACAGCCTTAATCAGATTTACATATTTAAGAGGACCTCCATGATAACGTAGGTCTCTCTCTCTCTCTCTCTCTCTCTCTCTCTCTCTCTCTCTCTCTCTCTCTCTCTCTCTCTCTCTCTCTCTTATATATATATATATATTTGGGCTCAAGCCATGTCGTCCTGATGGAAGTTCCTATAGGGTAGCTTCCTAGGGTATATTACAACTACGGCGATATTCCCAGAGAATTTACCTTAAGGTACCAGAATTCTAACTCCTGGAGCGAGTATCCCTCGTGAAAGGGATATCGCGACATATCAGAGGACGTATTCTAGACACGTCACATGGCAATCTACATCCTGGACAGAGATTTCGTCTCGTAGGAGGTGATTGACGAGATACGAATTCGGGAAAGAAAAAGGGGAGCCGCTCCCAAGGCTTCCCTATCCCCCGATTCGTATGCGTGCCTGGCGCCAATCCTTGCGCCATCTGTATTCCTTTTTGCGTAGCTTAACAACTCGGTGTTTTTTCCTGTTTTTCTCGCAAATCTTGGATTTATTCGGCTTTTCATGGCTTCTCCGTCTTCGTTGGCCTCTGATAAGTTGAGTATAGTGTCTGTTATGTATAAATGTAGGCTCTTGGTAAAATTTTGAGTGATTAATAGGATTAATCTTTGATACAAGAGCCGTAGCCTACCAGAGGTGTCCTGGACACTGTCGCTCGCTAGGTATAAATTAGTTAGTCAGAGCGACATTCCTGGTTGTTTTGCTTTAATAAATTTTAGCTATTTAGCTTTACATAGGATTTCCTTTCGTGCTTAGTATTATTTGGCGAAGTATTCGCCATTCTGGCCTACGCTAGGCCATGTAGCCTAGTCGTTTGGTCCTAGTACTTCATGCATGATTTTGGTTTTTCCGAGTGTAATTAAAATTTTATTGAAGCTTTAGGCTATATTTTATACATTTTAGACTGTGTGGAATATTTCCAAGATTGTATACGTGTGAGTTTCGGTGAATTAGGTAATCGATTCTCTTGGTGCCTAGGCTAATTGCTTATGGAGCCTTAGTATACTTTATCATACTCCCCGGTTGCTTTCTTTTCTTCGGAGAAGGTATGCAATCCCTTTCCCTCTGTTTATGCCTTGGGCTTATCCCTAAGTGGTTTTTTCCGAATTTATTTTCGATAAAACTATACTAGGGTGTTACTGTACCTTCCTGTTCCTGTAGTTATGGTTCAAGAGGGACAGAACAACAGAGTTTTTAGTCTGAGTCTGTGTTGTCTGGCTTGGGGCAGAGTCCCCCTCGCTGACCTAACACATACAAAGGGTGCTTAGCTCCCTTAGGTCACAACCGAAGGTTTCTGTAGTTATGATTCCTTCTTTTGTGATCGACCAGACTAAGTCCTGTTGCTGTTCTCGGGGAGGATAAGTTCTTCCCTTGGGAGTAGCAACGCCTTCCTTGCTTTGGTGCTCTGGAAGCTGGCAAGTATTGCTGGCCTTTCTCCTTAGATCTCCCTTAGGCTAAGATAAGTTTCTTGGCTGCGGGTGATCTGTCACTAAAGCAAGGTTGGCAGGACCCTCTTGTCCCTTCCCCCTCTATCTCCGTAATGGCCTAGCCATTACTGTACTGTACCTTGCCGGCCGGCAGAGCTGGCCGGCAGGGGTCTTACTGTACTGTACGTCGTTCTACTTCTGGACCTAGTATAGGTTGGGATGTGGAATTGACTCAGCCCATTGCCGGCCGGCAGAGCTGCTGGCCGGCAAGGGTCTTATGTGTTCGAGTGCTGCCCGGACCTCTCTTGGTCCCTCATCCATGCCTGCCGGCAGAGCCGGACGGCATTGGTCAAGGAAGCCTGAATTAGTTTCTCCCCTTCCTTATATGTACTCTTTCGGTTGCCGGGCTTGGTGGTTGTGTACACTCTTATCCCGGCATCCATTCTATTTTCTTCTAGTGCTGTACCTGTCCCGGCTGCCGCGGGCAGGTGTAGTCTTCTGGTTCTTTTGCTGCCGGCTGGCATCGGTCTTGTACCTTTGCCGGCCGGCTTATGTCAGTCCTTGTCTGCCGGTCACCAAGAGTGTGGCCGGCAGCTGGGTACTACCTTGTGTAGTTGCTGGCCGGCAGCCATTGCCGGCCAACACTGGCTGTTACCGGCCGGCAGTTGCTGCCGACCGGCACAGGCATTTGAACCAGAGTGCTGCCGCCCTATAGCTGTTAAGTAGTATAATTTAAAGCTAGTTGTGGTGTGTGCCGGCCGGCAAAGGCAGGCCGGCACACATCCTCCTATACTGTACTAGTATTCTTCTGTATAGCATATACAGTAAGAAGAAAACTATAGTAAAGGTTTAGGTACAGCACTGTATCTTCTAACACTATTGTGTTTTCTTGCACAGCCCTTTGCTGTTGCCCTCAGATAGGAAGCAGAGTTCTTCCCTGTCTATTATCCAGGATTTTAAAATCATTGCTTAGGTGTGAGCTCCACCTGTTTCCTCTGGAAACCTTGCATTGGTTACTCTAGAAGAGATAAACCATTTTGATTTTATTATCTGGAAGGCTGCAACAATGGGTTGTGAGGGAAACACAAGTGTGTGTCTTTCCTTTATGAATTGTTATGCTATACTATGCATATCCAGTGATACATAGTTCACTTGATACTCATGGAAATTTCTTCTCTTTACAGGAGGACCCTCCGAAGTGCGGAAATGTTTTCTGCAATGTCCGCAGCAAGAACCTCTGCGGACATGAGTGTTGTAGGAGACACGCAGCATGCGCTGTCTCCAAGGATGATCTCCAGTATTGGGACCCTCAGGTATGTACTGTATGCACTAACCTGATTACTGAGGCTTTTGATTCCCCTAGAACGGCGGAATCAAGGGATATAGCAAGGGAAAAGCTTCGTACTTGGGTAAGGGGCTTAAGAAGAACACCTCTGGCCCTTATCTTCCAAGTGAGAAGATGAGGGCGTATCTTTTTCCCCAGGCATCAGCTGAGGCAGTGATTCCCCAGCCTCAAGAGGAGATCCCTCAAGATCAAGTCCAGGTGGACGTGGAAGTTGCAGTCGCGATGCAAGACATCCAGTTGGATGACAGGATGTCTGACCTGGACGAACGTTTGGAAGAAGACCTCCTGGCAGAAGGTCAGGATCAAGTTCAAACCCCGGATGTCGTAGAGGATGAGGTAGACGAGGTGTCGGCTACTCCGGTTCAGATGCCGGAGCCTATCCCCTCAACATCGGCTGGTCTCCCAGTAGAACTGGGACAGGCCCTCTCTTCGATTGTTGGAATGATCCAACAAATGCAGAAGGAGAATCAGGAGAAGGCGGCTGCAATGGAACTGCGTATGCAGTCCCTGGCAGAATCACATGGGCCCCAGAAAAGGCTCATGATAGACCTTCCCATATGCTCAGATGCTAACCCATGGAGGTATGCTGAGCACATGCCGATGACGACTGGAAAGATCGTCATCTCGGATAAGCTGGGTTCAGTTCCCCTAGAGGAGGTAGAATTCTGGCCCAGCAAGGCATCATATCCGGACTGCTATGTCCGGCTGAGAAAAGAACCAGCTTCAAGGGAGGAGACAGAGCCGAAGGAGGTCATTATTATGGACCACGCTAAGGCTCAAGCCCTACTTTCATCCTCGATGAAAGAGAGGGGCTTCTCTAACTCGAAGGTAGCTGCATTGAGCAAGAAGCTCCCTTCTTTTGTGTCCTCTCCTGATAGAGCCTTCCCCTTTTTACAGAAAGGGTTTGCGGCTGTCCTAAAGGCAGTCGAGGCCGGCAAGCCTTGCCCCTCCCTGGAGGAGTGTAAACCCTTGTCGCTGGCCCTGCCTATGGACCACAAAGACTGGAAGGATGTCCATCTGACATTCTCAGTGGGAAAGTTGGAGGCTGATATTGCCGGACGGCAATTCGGCGAGGACCTCCCCAAGCTGTCCGAATCTCTTTTACGAAGAGAGTTCGAGACAAAAGAAAGACTGGCTGCCTCAATGTCTCATCAGACTACTCTTGAGACGATGGCAAGTGACCCTAAGGTCCATGAAATGTTCATGGTAGTGGCTAAGTCTCACCTAGCCACAGTGACGAAGTACCTTTATGGCTTCGTCAAGGCAAGGAGAGCTTGCAGGGAGTTCGTGTTCACCGGGGCTTCGGTGAGACACGAGCCAAGGAAGTTAATCTCCTCCAACATTTGGGGAAAAGACCTTTTCCCTACCGATGTGGTCAAAGAGGTTGTTGATAAGGCCGCCGTGGAGAATAGAAACCTTCTCCAGAAGTGGGGCCTGGCTATCAAAAGAAAATCTTCCCCGGATGAGGGTCCTCAACCAAAGAGGAAGAATATGAGGACTAGGCTACCGTCTCGGCCAGCCAAGCCTTATAGACAGCAACAGCAACTGCAATTGCCTTTGCCTCCAGTGCCCCAGATGGTGGCACAAACCCCGACTACTTTTCAGTGGGTACCCCAGGCTGTGCCAGGTCAGTCAACCACATTCACCCCAACGTTCGAAGGACAGTCTTCTTCCTTTCGTGCAAAACCTAGAGGAGCAGCCAGAGGCTCGTCTAGGCGCCCCTCAAGGGGAAGGAGATTCAGAGGTGGTCGTGGTCAGGGAGGCAAGACCTCAGGACGGCAGTCCAAGTGAAACGATACCGGTAGGAGGGAGACTGATGAAATTTTGGGATCGCTGGACCTTCGATCCCTGGGCCCAAAGCCTACTCAAGAATGGACTGGGTTGGAGCTGGTACAGCACTCCACCCCCGTGCCTTCGGTTTTTCCAACACTCCACCCCCGTTTTGGAGGAGTACGTTCAAGAACTGTTGGAGAAAAAGGTGATCCGAAAGGTGAAGTCCATCAATTCCAAGGGAGGCTGTTTTGTGTTCCCAAGAAAGACTCGGAAAAGCTCAGAGTCATTCTGGACTTGTCGCCACTCAACAAGTTCATAGTGAATTGCAAATTCAAGATGCTAACACTGCAACACATAAGGACCTTACTGCCCAAGAGGGCATACTCAGTCTCTATAGACTTGTCAGACGCCTATTGGCACATTCCAATCAGCCGTCGACTCTCCCCCTACCTAGGGTTCAGGCTACAACGGAGACTGTACGCCTTCAGAGACATGCCATTCGGGCTAAACATAGCCCCAAGGATTTTCACGAAGCTTGCGAGCGCAGCTCTCAAACAATTACGCCTAAAGGGAATTCAGGTAGTAGCCTACCTGGACGACTGGCTGGTGTGGGCAGCATCCGAGACCGAATGCTTGCAAGCTTCCAGTCAGGTGATCCAGTTCCTAGATTACCTAGGCTTCAAGATCAACAGAAAAGTGTCTCGACTTTCTCCATCCCAAAAGTTCCAGTGGCTGGGAATCCACTGGGACCTTTTGTCACACAGTTTCTCCATCCTGACGAAGAAAAGGAAGGAGATAGCGGGCTCTGTCAAGAGACTTCTAGATTCCGAAAGGATATCAAGACGCGAACAGGAGAGGGTACTAGGCTCTCTCCAGTTTGCTTCAGTGACAGACCCAGTGCTAAGAGCACAGCTAAAGGATGCAACCGGAGTTTGGAGAAGGTATGCATCAAACGCGCGAAGAGACCTGAGAAGACCAGTGCCGCCTCGGCTACGTACTCTTCTCAGACCTTGGTCCCAAGCCAGACATCTAAAGAAGTCGGTTCTTCTTCAGCCACCTCCCCCGTCGATGACGATTCACTCAGACGCCTCAAAGGAGGGATGGGGAGGTCACTCTCATCGGAAAAAAAGTCCAGGGGACTTGGTCCAAGCTATCAGGACCTTTCATATAAACTTTCTAGAAGCTATGGCAGTGTTCCTTACCTTAAAGAAAGTCTCCCCGCGTCACTCGATCCACATAAGATTGGTGATGGACAGCGAGGTGGTTTTGAGATGCTTGAATCGACAAGGGTCGAGGTCACCACCTCTCAACCAAGTGATGTTAGCCATGTTCCGATTGGCGGAAAAGAAGAAGTGGTACCTGTCGGCAGTTCACCTTCAAGGAGTCCGCAATGTGACAGCGGACGCTCTATCCAGGTTCACACCGATAGAGTCGGAATGGTCCTTAGACGCAGGATCATTTTCCTTCATTCTGAATCAAGTCCCAGAACTGCAAATAGACCTCTTTGTGACGAAAGACAACAAGAAGTTGCCCCTGTAGGCTACGTGTCCCCGTACGAGGACCCCTTAGCGGAAGCAGTGGACGCAATGTCCCTCAACTGGAACAGATGGTCCAGGATTTATCTGTTCCCTCCTCACAACCTTCTGTTGAGGGTCCTCAACAAACTGAGATCCTTCAAGGGGGTAGCGGCAATAGTGGCCCACAAGTGGCCGAACAGTATGTGGTTCCCCTTGGCGTTGGAACTACAGATGAAGTTCGTGCCGCTACCACATCCAGTTCTGACCCAGCGAGTCCAGAAGTCGACTGTCTGCGCTTCATTACAGAAAACCCGGACCCTGCAGCTCATGATTTTCTCGCCCTTGCGGTGAGAAAGCGTTTCGGGATTTCGAAAGCCAGCATAGACTTCCTAGAGGAATATAAGTGCAAATCGACTAGAAGGCAATATGAGTCATCTTGGAGAAAATGGGTGGCCTTTGTAAAGGCAAAGAATCCGCAGGAGATCTCAACAGACTTCTGCTTATCTTTCTTCATCCACCTCCATGGCCAAGGGTTGGCAGCTAACACGATTTCAGTGTGTAAATCTGCTTTGATGAGACCCATTTTATTTGCCTTCCAGATCGACCTAGGTAACGAGATCTTTAATAAAGTTCCGAAAGCCTGCGCTAGGCTCAGACCTTCAGCACCTCCAAAGCCCATCTCATGGTCTTTAGACAAAGTTCTTCATTTCGCCTCCCTGTTGAGCAATGAAGAATGTGCGTTAAAGGATTTGACGCAAAAAGTTATTTTCCTATTTGCACTCGCGTCCGGGGCCAGGGTTAGTGAGATCGTAGCCCTCTCGAGAGAGGCAGGTCGTGTTCAGTTCCTGGATGGGGGGGATCTGAACCTGTTTCCGGATCCTACGTTTCTCGCCAAGAATGAGTTACCCACCAACAGGTGGGGTCCCTGGAGAATCTGCCCTCTGAAAGAAGATGCATCTCTATGTCCAGTAGAATGCCTAAAGGTCTATATTCGTAGAACTTCAGACTTCAAGGGTGGTCAACTATTCAGGGGAGAAACATCAGGCTCAAATTTATCTCTGAATCAACTCAGAGCGAAAATGACATATTTTATTCGCAGAGCGGATCCTGACAGTACACCCGCAGGTCACGATCCGAGGAAAGTTGCCTCATCCCTAAATTTCTTTAATTGTATGGATTTTGAACATCTCCGTTCATACACGGGCTGGAAGTCTTCCAGGGTGTTCTTTCGCCACTATGCGAAGCAAGTAGAGGAACTTAAGAGATCTGTAGTAGCAGTGGGTCGTGTAGTTAACCCTACTGTTTAACTCTGCGAGGAACAGTGGTCTTAATTGGGACGATTAAGTCCAGGGTGAGTGTGTAGGTACATACTGTACTACAAACTAAATGAGGGCACCAAGTGCCTATATAGACTGTTCCTTCTTTCAAAGGTGAACCTAGCATAAGTTCAGACATGTGTGCCGAGCGTTTCTAACGCTAATGTGATAGATTTGTAATACAGACTTTTATGACTTGATACCTTGGTATCTTATTAAAGTGGTGTTTAATGGTTTTTCTTTCAGATAAACAAGTTCTGTTTACTATCATACTTATGCTTAAAGTTTTGGGTTATCCTCTTTTATATATATATATATATATATTTGTTGTTAACCTGTCTGTTTATTATCTGTCAATAAACTTGTTCTTGAGAACCTTGCGTCTCTTTCACCTGTGTCAATTTATTGGTATAATTGAGCATTTTAATTCTATGTATCTTATCTGGGATAATTCTGATAGAATTGTTCTGTTATGCAAGCTATGTTGCATTGGTTTATGTAGTCCCCTAATGAGAGGACTCCGTCCCATAAAGGGACGAGGGCGGTTTTATTAGTTTCTTCCTATGCGGATATAAACCTTTGTCCAATACAAGTATTGTGCGGATTACTGGTCAATATATATTGACGCAGTGGTTCTATACAAACTATGCTTTACTTAATATAGGGCGAGACCACTATATTAGCTTGCCTGGTATTCATACATAGATATATGTACTCTTCGAGACTTTCCAGAGTCTAGTAGGACTCTTCCCTGTAGGGGGCAGGAAGCTCTAACATAGTTTATAGTTAGTTGAAAAGATGTATAACGGTAACATCTTAGGTCTCTAGGTCTAGTCGACCGGGAAAAAAAAAATTACCTCCGGGGAGTACGGCACGTTCTGAGAATCCACAGATACAGTAATGCTCTGGTACACTTCCATCAGGACGACATGGCTTGAGCCCAAAAAACGGATTTTGAGCGAAGCGAAAAATCTATTTTTGGGTGAGATGGCCATGTCGTCCTGATGGACCCGCCCTTGCCTTTCTAAGAAAGGGCTGTAGGACCCCTCCCTACATACAGTATCTGTAGCACCTCGTGTACGCTACAAGGAATACAGATGGCGCCAGGATTGGCGCCAGGCACGCATACGAATCGGGGGATAGGGAAGCCTTGGGAGCGGCTCCCCTTTTTCTTTCCCGAATTCGTATCTCGTCAATCACCTCCTACGAGACGAAATCTCTGTCCAGGATGTAGATTACCATGTGACGTGTCTAGAATACGTCCTCTGATATGTCGCGATATCCCTTCACGAGGGATACTCGCTCCAGGAGTTAGAATTCTGGTACCTTAAGGTAAATTCTCTGGGAATATCGCCGTAGTTGTAATATACCCTAGGAAGCTACCCTATAGGAACTTCCATCAGGACGACATGGCCATCTCACCCAAAAATAGATTTTTCGCTTCGCTCAAAATCCGTTATAAATATATATATATATATATATATATATATATATATGCAAATAGTTCCTCCATTGATGTTAAGTTCACTGTGCCCTAGGAAGTGAGGCCCTTTAGGGTGTTAGTTAATCGTAAGTGCTTCTACCCTGGGCCAGGATTCGAACCCTTATCTTTGAATCTAGACAGAATCAACTTTCGAATTATCTTTATTATTCCCGTCAACATGAATCTTCCTCTTATGCAGTATTTCACAAGTTTCATAGATCGATAATAAATTCACTTTAAAATTAGATTAAATTATTATTTCTAAAATTTTTGGGTGTGATGCTTTTGAGAGCATTGAGAGACATTAACTTTCTCAAAAACCACGAGAGTATGATCAAAGTCTTCTTAATGGTATTACATATTTCAACATTGCAGAGTACCTTTGATCTCGTGAAGTTCTCGGAAATTTCCTTTTTAATCTTTTGAGTATAAGAAAAAGTAGTAATTTTTTGAGAAGGAATAGAAAGTTTTAAAATCGAATGCAAATCAGGGTTAATCTCTCTCTCTCTCTCTCTCTCTCTCTCTCTCTCTCCTCTCTTCTCTCTCTCTCTCTCTCATTCTTATTTTGTCTTTTTGTTAAATAGTTTTTTATCACTGTTGATTATAGTTATTTAAAATCTCATCTCTCTCTCTCTCTCTCTCTCTCTCTCTCTCTCTCTCTTCTCTCTCTCTCTCATCTCCCTCCTCTCTCTCTCTCTCTTCCTCTCTCTCTCTCTTATTCTAATTTTGTCTGTTGAATAGTATTTTATCATTCTGTTAATCATATTTATTTGACAAAGACTCTCTCTCTCTCTCTCCTCTCTCTCTCCTCCTTCTCTCATCTCTCTCCTCTCTCTCTCTCTCTTATTCTAATTTTGTCTGTTGAATAGTATTTTATCATTCTGTTAATCATATTTATTTGACAAAGACTCTCTCTCCTCTCTCTCTCTCTCTCTCTCTCTCTCTCTCTCTCTCTCTCTCTCTCTCCTTACGAAATGGAAACTTGAAATTATCAGTTCATGAGTTACTGTCCCATTAAGGTACGATCATATAACAACAAATATGCTATGGGACTTACATGACCATATTCATACCAAGGCATTGCGGCACACATGGCCACTTTATTGCCTGGAATTTTTGTAAAGGGAACACAGAATCTCTTTCTTTAAAATTGCAACTATTCTGTTGG